>NC_056745.1:18834464-18846964 GCF_019279795.1 Protopterus annectens
ACACACACAACACAAGCACACCAAAAACCTTACAAACCTACACTAAACCTTACATACACAACTATCTATGCACTAACCTTAACCCAAACCATAACCCTAAAGTCCGTCACTATCGCACACTTACCTTACCCACACCCTAACCCTAACTCACTTAACCCACCCCTAACCCTCAAGTCCATCACTATCACACACTTACCACACGCACACCCTGACCCTAATGTCCGTCCCTATCGTACACTTACCTTAACATGTCGGTGTTCTCAGCGTCGGGATTCTCAACTGTCGGTCTTCTCCATTGTCGATCTTCCGGTGTCAGTGTTCTGATTGTCGGCGTTCTGTGATTTTGGCGTTTTCAGGTATACCCATATATATATATATATATATCTATATATATATATATATATATATATATATATATATATATATAAAATACGCATATATGTAAAATATATATATATATATATATATATATATATATATATATATATATATATATATATATATTTATTTTAGATTTGTTGACCAGGGAAAGTCTGACTGGATGCATGTTCATTTAATAATAATAAGAAGAAGAATAAGAATAATATGCATATTATATATATATATATATATATATAAACAAGAATAAATAATAAGTAAATAAATAGTTAGAAATATAAAACTAATGACTGGAGTGTACAAATGTCATAAGACTACACTGAGCATGCTCTCCAGGACTCATTGACCCAAAAAAGTCACTGCAAATTTGTCTAGTGTCAAAGATGCATGGAGTGACCACATGCATATACAAAGGCAGTGGCTTACATACAATGAGAAACGTCCTGTGGAGCTGAAAAAATTACTGATGGCAGTTGAGCTCTCTGCATTCAAATTAAAATGCCAAAGACAATATAAGACTCAATGGCAGACATTATGTGTAAAGATATTTGATGCAAATGTAAGTAAAATATTTAACTAATAGACAACAATCTGTACGTTTGTAAACTGTCTCCTCCCCATTTCTGCCTGTCAACACTGGTGTTCCCCAGGGCTGCATTCTGGGTACCCTCTTGTTTAACATTTGTACTAACAGATTAAGCTCTGCTAGTAACCTGTCTACCCTTTTACAATATGTCAATGACTCCACACTTATTACCACCACCCATAGCATCCCTGAACTGCTTGCTTTTACCCAAAACACTTTCACTTCCATCAAAACCTGGCTTACTGATAACCAGGTAATACTAAATCCAAAAAATAAATAAACATCTACTTTTCCTACCTAAAACAATGGCACGGCTCAAATCTTTTCTCCATTCCTTCCCTTGACAAATCTAACACGATACCTGACCCTCATACTAAATTACTTGGTGTCACTATCGATGATGAACTAAAATTTGACATTCATATCAATCCATGCATTAAAAAAATTGGCCTCCTATACCATAGTCAAAAACTGCTTTTACACTCCACCAAACCCTCCCTTACCCTATCTCTTCTCTTACCTTCTCTTCTATATACAGCACCAGTCCTTACTAACCTTCAGTTATCTCTTCTTACCAAACTATAGCAAACATACAGCAAAATAGCTAGATTCACCTCCAACCTCCCCTAGAAATCCCACAACTGCCTCGCCCTTCTGTCATTACAATGGCCTGAATTCCCAAAACTGCTACTTCTTCCAAAACTGCATATCACACACTCAGCTCTCTATAACCCCACTTCCTGTCGCTCTGTCTCTAATATTGCATCTCCTTATAAACCATGGCGTCAGCTTCGTACATCTGACAAACATCTTCTGGACATCTAATAACCATCAAAAGCTATTGGAAAGTCCCTATATAAATACTCTGTAGCATGCTCGTGGAACTCCCTTCCTCTTAACATAAGAAGTATCCCCCACAAACACAATTCAAACTTGAACTTAAAACTACCAGCAAAAGACCTGGTGCTGTCCTTGTCCTGCTCCAACCTGATTTCCTAACTACTTGCTACCGAACTCCATTGTTCTCACTCCCATCAGCTACACTTTTTTCTTTTTCCTAATTATATTATCTACTGTACACTTATACTTTTTTCTTGAAAATATTTTTTGCATTGTAATTTTTTTTTTATTTGAATTACCTTTCTTTACTGTATATATATATATATATATATATATATATATATATATATATATATATATTGTGCTACTAGAACACAACTGTATAACACTGTTGACTTTAATATTAATGTATAATTTCTTGCAGTATTGCCATTGTAATCTTTACTTTTGTTGTATCTCTGTAATTGTAACTGGACATTTTCTCCTCAGGTCTCCACTGAAAATTGGCCACTGGGTCAATTGGACAAACCCGGTTAACAAACAACAATAAATAAATAAATAAATAAAAATAAAAGACAACAAACACAACTAACTTTGAATTTAAGTGTTGACACCTCATTGTTTCAAAGGACACCATAAAATACATACATTCAGCAGACTGGGTAACAATGACCCCCAGTGCTTACAATAGGAAGGGAGAGACAACCCAGGATATGGGAGTCATTCCTTATGAAAGTCCACTGCAGACATTGGGACTCCTGTGTACATGACTTTGATGTTTGAAACACACAATGGAGAACAGGTTTGTCAAAGAGTAATGGGTTGGCAGTTCTGACAGAGGTAGCCGTAACCCCCCCCCCCGGTGTCCTAATAGTGCTTCCAGATCTCGTATCATGCATCTTACATCTAAGGAAAGAAAAATCAACGTGGAAATGGGTCATGTGGAACTGAAATAAGGTGAACATTTACCATAAGGACCCTTCAATACTAACTCCAGCTAGGCACAAGCACCAAAATGACACACTTATCTAAGTGACCCCTTCAGTAATATGTCCAGGTATGTACAGCTACCAAAATGAAACATTTCACCAAACTACTGAATGATTATAAACATTATGTATTTATATGGTATCAATTTGTACAAGGAAATAGCAAATAAATGAAGGCAAATAATGCAGGTAATGCAATTCCAGGGACAGTGGAAAATATACACATCCATCAAGTACTGCCAACAACCATCGCTGCACAAGGAGACATTATACAGAAATGACAAATATATATAATTAATTAATTATTAAAAGAAGTAAATAAATATAACCTTGCGTTTCAACACCGGCTAAGAGCAGTCTATTATGCACATGATATATGTAGGTATTTCTCGTTGTGCATACACAAAAACACATAGAGCAATTTACTGATATACAGAAAGAAAATACTTCCAATCTCCACTGAAGGTGTTGAAGACAAAAAAAAAGAGAAAAACAGCAATGAAAGACTTTGCAACACCGCCACGGCAATTCACCGCCATGACAATTCACCACCACGACAATTCAGTCCTTCAAATCCCTGAAACTCCAAAACGTACGAGTGATTTGTTAAAAACAAATAATTTATTAAAAGAAGCAAATGCTAAAATAAGGAAAAATAACATCTGATAAGCGCTTTTGGCTATTCAGACTTCATCAGATCATAAAGCTTTTTTCAATTTTAACATTTAAAAAGGAAAGTTTAGCCAATCATTCACCCACTTCCGACATCCTAGTCGAACTATTGGCCAATAACTAATACGATAATATTGCTTCCTTATTGGAGGAGGAACAATATTGTCAACCAAACCAATGGCCAGAATGTGCTTCCTTACTCATTTTTCAAAACCAATCCAATGATAGAGTTATTCTCCAATCGCTATTGTTTTCCTGATTGTGTCTTCTCCAGCATAGGTCCATAATACTAACACCTCACTGGATAAAAACGAAGCTGTCAGCCAAAATGGTGGCTAAAAAGCACTCCATTAACCATTATTCATAGCCAATCAGTTGGTAGAATTATTCACCAATCACTACTATACCCCTCTATATGCCATTGGAAAGGTCAACACACAGCCTTGCTGTTTCATTGGTTACTAACTAAGAGGCTTTATGAAATGTACTCTAAATTTCTCATCTGGTTGTTTAGATGTACTTTTCTAATGAATCAGTACTTAATGTATTAATGACTGGATAACAGTTTTAATGGCCGTGAAAGATCTCTACTGGAGGAGATGTGTAAACAGCAAGAATAGCGATTGATTTGCAGTTTCGCCGCTTACTTAGTTATGAGTATTAATGAGGCTTCAACACCATTGGAGAGTTACTCTATATAGCGGCCCTCTTGGACCTATGCTGGACAAGGCATATAGAGGGGTATAGTAGTGATTGGTGAATAATTCAGGGCCTCCAAAACATGACCTACATGGAAAGACTGAAAGCCCTGTTACTGTACTATTGCTGATAGGTGACTTGTGCCTGGCCTACAGAGCAATCTCTGACCCTGCCCTAATGGAAATGCTGAACATCCGCAAATCAAGAGTCACTCAGTCCAGGGATCTCAACCTAACCTGTGGCATCAACAAAACTTGTTGGGAGAAACAGATATGTCTTCCAGAGATTGCCACTTCTCTGGAATAAACTCCCAATTCACATGAAGCAAAGCACCTCAATGACCCTATTTAAGAGCAAAGTAGACAATTGGATGGGATACCATAAATTTACCTGGGGGGTAGCACCTATGCCCCTCATGGACAGGGGCAGTTAATGCTGATCATAGACTCACCCTGCAAATAAAGACCATCTAACCATGGTGAGTTAGGGAACACTGGTATAACATGGCTAGGCTTGTAAAGGCCCTAGGGCCATTAGCCTAGTAACCTCCTATGAACCTCTGAACAGATATGAGTTTGAACAACTGGTCTGGGTAATAGATGAGAAACCAATTGGTGGGAATGGGTGGCAAATTTGTCAACTCAGCCTACCTGGGGTAGAGGGGGAGGTGACTTCTAATATACCACAGCTTGGGTAATTCCAGTCAGCTGTAGACTGACCAAAGGTCACGCTTGAGAATAAAGGGACATGTGGGAAGAACTAGCCTGCCAGGAGTGCATGCACACTCTCTGAGACATAAGGATGAGGAAACATGCCATTGTAAGGCCCAACACTGCAAGCACTGCACAGCTTCTTCCTACATCACTGACAGAGGAAGGAAGGAGGTATAAGTGTAGGAACTGCTCCTACACCACTGACAGGGTCAGGAAAGTGGTATAAGTGCAGGAGTTACAAAATATCTAAACTACTTGAAAATGTGGTGCTTAAGAGTCAGACATTTTATTGCTAACACCATTTTAATGTTATGTATTGGCATATGGTATGGGCTGCTCCCAAGTACAGGGTTTATGGGAAAATATGTAAAGTGTAAACCAAAAGGATAATGCTCCAGCTACTACCTGACAGTGTGTGTGTGATACTAGAGATTAAACAAGAAAAGTGCATTTTTTATTGTTTTATTTATTGTCCATTTGTTAACTGTGACAGTCCAGCTGGGTTGGTGCTCCTTTTCAGTGGAAATCAGAGGAGAAATGCTCCAGAAACCCAGATACATTATAAATACAAATATGATAACATATAAATTGTACAACTGCAATATGCATGTTACATTTAAATACACATAGGTACAGTTACAAAATAAGAATGCATATAAACACATTCATTGTTCAGGTTATTTGTAGAAGTTGAAAGTTTACCCACATTAGAGTACATATAATATGTAAGGTATATTTTAGGTGCTGTGCCCGGGAGGGACAGAAATCAACTTCCATTTCAGGAGGAGCTGACTGGGGTAGGAAGCCTGATGTCATGGTCCATGTGGGGGCAGACAGCCTGGCTAGGGAAGTCACAAGAGCAATGGAGAATGGAAGGAGTGGTCATAAGTGAGAAGCACAAACACTAATGTTCTCAGAAGTGCTGCCCGTCCGTAGCATAGCTAGCAACACAATGTTCTTAGTCACAGCTTCATCAAATCAATGAACAACTGACCTGTCCATAGCATACCACGGAACGCAATGTTTTCAGTCACAGTTTCATCAAATCAATGAACAACTGACCTGTCCATAGCATAGCTAGCAACATAATGTTCTCCATCACAGCTTCATCAAATCAATGAACAACTGACCTGTCCATAGCATAGCTAGTAACACAATGTTCTCAGGCACATCTTCATCAAATCAATGAACAACTGACCTGTCCATAGCATAGCTAGCAACATAATGTTCTCCATCACAGCTTCATCAAATCAATGAACAACTGACCTGTCCATAGCATAGCTAGTAACAAAATGTTCTCAGGCACATCTTCATCAAATCAATGAAAAACTGACCTGTCCATAGCGTAGCACGGAACGCAATATTCTTCATCACACCTTCATCAAATTAATGAACAACTGACCTGTCCATAGCATAGCTAGTAACACAATATTCTCCATCACAGCTTCATCAAATCAATGAAGAAGTGACGCACATCTCAGGCTTTGGGTTCAGTGGGTGGTGGGAAGTCACTCAGAGAAATGTAGTCCTAAACTAGTGTGATTTGTTATTTCCTCACACGTGATCAAGGACAAGATGGTCAGATTTAAACTAAGAAAATGCATCTGGTTTACATCAAATACTAAATGCATAGCATGTACAGAATCACTGTTTGCGTGAGATCTCTGTGCAGTTCTGTGGGGAGTTTCTCCCTTCCTCATTGTTGGGTGAAAACTGAACTAATATTTGTAGATCTGGAGAGTGCACCCCCCAACAAAGTGCTTATTTGGATTTTACAGGTTAGGTATGGGGAAAACATTTATTCGATCTCTTGAAACAAAACAGTTTTTTTAGTAATCATACATCAGTTTTTCATATGTGAAGTAGTTATCTGCATCTGTCTTTGACAGCAGAATCACAGATGATATGTTCAGAGATTTCACAAAGATTTAAACTTGCCAATAGAGTAAAGTATATTGTCTGAAAAATTCTGGAATCCTCCTAAAATTCTCAGGACTGTTAAGTGAAGCAAGTACAAAAAGAAGATGCTTAGTTAATGGGGGAGGTAGAGTGTTAGCTATACTTAAAAGGGCAGACTAGACAGGTTTATTTTCTTGTTCCATCAAGCAGATGTAATGTTATGTTAAATACAGAAGGAATGTACATTTAGATAAGGTATAACAGGTAAGTCAGAAGAATAAAATGGAAATAAATGACTATGATACCCACAGCAGGAGTAAAAAGTTATCTGAAATAGTGGCATTAACGGAAGAACAATATTATGATTTTGTTGCCGTAACAGATGTTCGCACATAAGTCTAAACACTCTACAACCCAATATTCTGGACATAACAGACTCCATTCTGAGACACACTGATGTCCACCTTACCAGGCTGGATAAGGGGAGGGCTAATGTTAGTTGCCTGTCAGGGACAGGATTCACCAGCTTGAGCAAGCACTCAGGTCACTTACCCCTAAGTACCAGTATGACTCAGTCATAGTCCATGTAGGTGTGAATGAACTGAGGTGTACCTCCTCAGACTATATGAAGAGACACAATTGAGCTCTCAGAATAGTGCCACAAGCAAGTATGAGCCTAGAACTGAGCAGCATTATACCACCTCAAGGATGATGTGACAATATCAGCAGGTATGAGCCTGGCACTGAGCAGCATCCTACCATCTCCAAGGATGATGTCACAATACCAGCAGGTACGAGCCTGGCACTGAGCAGCATTCTACCAACTCCACGGATGATGCCACAATACCAGCAGGTATGAGCGTGGCAATGAGCAGCATCCTACCAACTCCAAGGGTGATGTCACATACTAGTAGATATGACCCTGGCAGTGAGCAGCATCCTAATATCTCCAAGGATGATGCTGCAATACCAGTAGGAATGAGCCTGACACTGAGCAGCATTCTACCATCTCCAAGGATGATGTCAAAATACCAGCAGGTACAAGCCTGGCACTGAGCAGTATCTACCATCTCCAAGGATGATGCCACAATACCAGCAGGTGTGAGACTGGCACTGAGCAGTATCCTACCATCTCAATAATGACAGCACAATACCAGCAGGTATGAGCCTGGCACTGAGCAGTATCCTACCATCTCCAAGAATGATGCCACAATACCAGCAGGTATGAGCCTGGCACTGAGGAGCATTCTACCATCTCCAAGGATGATACCACAATACCAGCAGGTATGAGGCTGGCACTGAGGAGCATTCTACCATCTCCAAGGATGATGCCACAATACCAGCAGGTATGAGCCTGGCACTGAGCAGCATCCTACCATTTGCAATGGTGATGCCACAATACCAGCAGGTATAAGCCTAGCACTGAGCAGCATCCTACCATCTCCAAGGATGATGCCACAATACCAGCAGGTACAAGCCTAGCACTGAGCAGCATCCTACCATCTCCAAGGATGATGCCACAATACAAGTAGGTGTGAGCCTGGCCCTGAGCAGCATCCTACCATATCCAAGGATGCTGCCACATTACCAGCAGGTATAAGCCTAGCACTGAGAAGCATCCTACCATCTCCAAGGATGATGACACAATACCAGCAGGTATTAGCCTGGCACTCAGCAGCATCCTACCATCTCAAAGAATTATGCCACAATACCAACAGGTACAAGCCTGGCACTGAGCAGCATCCTACCATCTCCAAGGATGATGCCACAATATTAGCAGGTACAAGCCTGGCACTGAGCAGCATCCTACCATCTCCAAGGATGATGCCACAATATCAGCGGGTACTAGCCTGGCACTGAGCAGCATTCTACCATCTCCAAGGATGATGTCACAATACCAGCAGGTACGAGCCTGGCACTGAGCAGCATCCTACCATCTCCAAGGATGATGCCACAATACCAGCAGGAATGAGCCTGGCATTGAGCAGCATTCTACCATCTCCAAGGATGATGTTATAATACCAGCAGATATGAGGCTGGCAATGAGCTGCATCCTACAATCTTTAAGTATGATTTCACAATACCAGCAGGTATGAGCCTGGCACTGAGCAGCATCCTACCAACTCCAAGGATGATGCCACATTACCAACAGGTATGAGCCTGGCACTGAGGAACATCCTACCATCTCCAAGGATGATGCCACAATACCAGCAGGTATGAGCCTTGCACTGAGTGGCATTCTGCCATCTCCAAGGATGATGCCACAATACCAGTAGGCACGAGCCTGGCACTGAGTAGCATCCTACCATCTCCAAGGATGATGCCCCAATACCAGCAGGTACAAGCATAGCATTGAGCCTTATCCTACCATCTCCAAGGATGATGCCACAATACCAGCAGGTAGGAGCCTGGCACTGAGCAGCATTCTACCATCTCCAAGGATGATGTCACAATACCAGCAGGTAGGAGCCTAGCACTGCGGAGAATTCTACCATCTCCAAGGATGATGTCACAATACCAGCAGGTACGAGCCTGGCAGTGAGTAGCATCCTACCATCTCCAAGGATGATGCCACAATACCAGCAGGTATGAGTCTAGCACTGAGCAGCATCCTACCATCTCCAAGGATGATGCCTACCAGCAGGTATGAGCCTGGCACCAAGCAGCATCCTACCATCTCCAAGGATAGTGCCACAATACCAACAGGTAAGAGCCTGGCACTGAGCAGCATCCTGCTATCTCCAAGAATGATGCCACAATACCAGCAGGTGCTAATCTGGCATTGAGCAGCATCCTACCATCTCAAAGGATAATAATGCCACTTTACCAGCAGGTATTATCCTAGCATTGAGCAGCATCCTACCATCTCCAAGGATGATGCCAGAATACCAGCAGGGATGAGCCTGGCACTGAGTAGCATTCTTCCATCTCCAAGGATGATGCCACAATACCAGCAGGTACAAGCCTAGCACTGAGCAGCATACTACCATCTCCAAGGATGATGCCACAATACCAGCAGGTACGAGCCTAGGAATGAGCAGCATCCTACCATCTCCAAGGATGATGCCACAATACCAGCAGGTGCAAGCCTAGCACTGAGCAGCATCCTACCATCTCCAAGGATGATGCCACAATACCAGCAGGTATGAGCCTGGCACTGAGTAGCATTCTACCATCTCCAAGGATGATGCCACAATACCAGCATGTATGAGCCTAGCACTGAGCAGCATCCTACCATCTCCAGGATGATGCCACAATACCAGCAGGTATGAGCCTAGCACTGAACAGCATCCTACCATCTCCAAGGATAGTTCCACAATACTAGCAGGTATGATCCTAGCACTGAGCAGCATCCTACCATCTCCATGGATGATGCCACAATACCAGCAGGTACAAGCTTAGCACTGAGCAGCATCCTACCATCTCCAAGGATGATGCCACAATATCAGCAGGTACAAGCCTAGCACTGCACAGCATCCTACCATCTCCAAGGATGATGCCACAATACCAGCAGGTATTAGCCTAGCATTGAGTAGCATCCTACCATCTCCAAGGATGATGCCACAATATCAGCAGAAAATGATTGACTTTAACAATTGGCTGAGCTACTGGTGTCATTCTAAAGGGATCCAATACTTGTCTGCCTGGGTGGACATGGCTGACAGACCACGCTGCTTTGCCAGTGATGGTCTTCACCTGTCACCACTAGGATTTTGAATATTGGCCAAAACATTATCCACCCTTTTAGTGCCTTTTTAGGGATTGCCACACAGCCAAACTTTCCAACATAACAAAAGCTATTCAGAGCAAGCTAAAGGTGTTACTGCTCAATGCTAGGAGTCTCAACAAGACACTGCACTCCCTGAAAGCTCCCCTCACCCCGGAGAATACTGATGTCTATGCAATTACTAAAACATGGTTCAAAGCCACAGAAGGCAGTCCAGTAGTACATGGCAATAACACATTTCATACATTCCAACCACCCACTGAAAATGAAAGAGCAAAAGGCAGAGGTGTGTCTGTCCACATAAAGAATAAGCACACCTGAAGGCTGGTCAGACAATATGACATGGTTTAGCTACCTCATGTCAAACTAACCATGGGAAAAATCTATTACCATATTCCTGCTAGTTACAGGTCCCCCACCATGAACCAGAAAACCCATACATCATATCTGTAGTTACTAGAGTCACTCACCATCCAGCCCAGTTCCATACTCATGGTTGATTTTAACTACCCCTCCATTAATTGGGAGGCATACATGACCACTAACATGCAGGCCCAAAGATTTCTTGACTTTGTAAATTCAAATGTCCTGGAGCAGCTAGTTTGCACTCCTACTAGGGGTACAAATATCCTTCATATGGTTCTCACATATATGGGAGAGTGCTGCACCCCCATGTGATGTCCTCACTGGTAGGATCAGACTAAAAAGTGTTCTCCCTTGAAATAAAGGTAAAACTAGTCCCCACCCACCTAATCCCAAACACTTTAAGAACTTCTCTAAGATAAATTACCTCCCTATTAAGGTACAGCATAGCTAGTTTCCAAGCTTCCATAAATCCAGAAAACACAGAAATCTATGCAGAAATGTACACAAAAGCCCTGTACAATCATATAAACAACTGCATAAAAATGGCAGTATCAGACCAAAATAAACCCCGGTCAAAACACAAAAATAAGCCACCCTGGTGGACCCCAGGTATTAATATGTTGTATAACAAAAGAAAGAAAATCCTGTCAAGAGGTAAGAGGGAATGTGCAAAACACAGCAAAAAGTCCCTCAGTCTAAACAAGTGAATCAGGGAACTAGCCAAGTCTCTGAAAGCCAACTTTGAGGTAAAAATAGCCTCCAAAGCGAAGGATAACCATAAGGCATTTTTCAGTTATCTCCACAGCCTTAAGGGCAATATCCAACAATGTGCAGAATTAGTTGTAGATGCCATCACCTATACTCAGCTGAAGATAAAGCAAATCTACTGGCCAACACATTCAGCTCAAATTGCACCACCTCATCACCCCAATTCTCCTCTAAGAAATACCCTGTACCATTCCACTTCCAATTATCATCAAAGAACATGTTGCCACTGCTGTCTCTAAAGCTAAAAACATGGCTTCATTGTGGCCTGACAATATATTAGGTTGCCTCTTAGCTTAAATCAGGATTTATCAAGCCCATTAGGATTTCTATTTAACCACAGCCTCTGGACTGGTTTTGTCCCCATAGAGTGGAGGACAACAGCAGTCATCCCTCTGCATAAAGGGGGAACCATCTACTGACCTTGGAAATTATAAACCCGTAAGTTTGACTAGTCTTATATGTAAGGCCATGACAATAATAATCATGGACCTGATAAATAACAACATAGGAAAACTCCAAACATGGGATCTGGCCCAATTCGGCTTTGTCAAGGGTAGGTCATGCCTACTGAATCTTGAGGATTTCTTTTAGAAAGTCACTAAGGCCATGGATGAGGGTAAAACAGTGTATACTGTCTACCTCAACCTGCCCAATGTATTTGACATAATTGTACACTCAGATATCATAAATATACTCACAAAACTGGACATGAATTCCTACATCACCACACAGATAGCCAGTTGACTCACAGACACCAATTGGCTAATGGATAGGGTTCATGTGGTTAAAATGGGTGAAAGAGGCCAGTTATTAGTGATGTGCCACAGGGCTCAGTGCTGGGTACACTTCTGTTCGAAATATAC
>NC_056745.1:18851964-18875571 GCF_019279795.1 Protopterus annectens
TCAATTTGTGACACACCCACGTCTGCGGGAAACGAACTGGTGAGGCCCTCAACTACAATATCGCCAGGATTACATCCTCTGGGGTAAGGAAAACAAGTGCTGACATTTGTTTGCATAATGCAAAAAAGCCCTACATCTCCTGAATTCACCAGCCAGATGTAATCTCTGTATTTGCCTCCATATTATCTGGCATAGGTGAAACCAGCAACCTTTTGGATTAATATTTGGTAAATTCCACTCAATTGAATTTACAGCACCCTTCTCAAAATCACTTATAATCACTTTAGGTGACAGTGTTAACGAACATTCTTCACATAAGCATTTAACATTTCCCCAAAACATGTCCTCTGTCACTTCTGCTTTACTAGATAGTATACAGATACAGGAATAATCTTGCGGTAGTCAACACCAGAAAGTGGACAATGTATGCTATACATTTGTTTGCAGTCACTAGTGTTTACAGAGAATGTTCCATCCACCATTACATATTCAGCTTGACATAAGATCTGTAGAGTTTTCATAATTATTATAACAATATCATTACATAACCCCCCATCACCATCATGTTTAATTATAAAGTTGCCAGGTTTTATTAGTAACATATCCAAAGTTCCTTTAAATTAGTAAATCCCTTAAAAGTATCTCCTTTAACTTTATTTCTTGTTCTAATAACGGACTGCTTCAGAGCATTTGTATTTGCAGTTCTGCCGAAATATCAGTGGATGTACTCGCCAATACCTTTGATACAACTCTGCAGGGATTCTCTGACTGATCAGCTCTCTGTTTTATAGCTGCTCTAACTTTACAGACTTCAGGTTTCTTAGGATCTGGGGTATGAAAATGTGCTGTACTTTTTTTCAATATTTCTCCATCTACACCCCCCTCTGTGATGCACCTAACCCTTACATCTTTCCCTAATTTTAAGTAAACAATACCAATAGTATTACCACATGACTTCTCCAGGTAATATTGGTAACTATCCACTAACAGCATTTTCTGTCCTTTTTGTGCCCCTATGGTGGTGTACACCTCATTGATAGTTCCTGGTAAGAATGTCTCATTTGCTGTTTATTTGCCTGTAAATAAAAAGTTAACTTTTCAGAATTACAATGACATGATCTGCTGTACAACAAGGATGTAATCATCCTGACATGGAACATTACATGTATTGCTTAACATACCTTTGATGCTTTTGCCATCACTACAATCTTGCCAGATCGTATGTTTCCTCAACGTATTGTTTACACTTCAAGACATTGGATTTGACTCTAAACCGAGGACTCCCTGTAGCAAGGATACGTATTGAACTGTGCGACAATCTGATTGATCACACATTATATTACCGAATTCCACTTGAGCAACTGCACGCTAATGTTCGCTTTTTTTTTTATTCACATATTTCTGGTTCGTACAAAATAGTGTGTATAAGTTTCAGCATTATTAGTTTCGACATATTGCAACTCATACTTGTGATAGTAAACATATATATATATATATATATATATATATATATATATATATATGTGTATAAATATATATGTGTGTATATGTGTATATATATATATATATATATATATATATATATATGTGTATAAATATATATGTGTGTGTATATGTATATATATATATATGGTCTATATAATAACCTCACCATCTCCATTCTTATATATCTAAAGCAAACAACTTCTCCTTCATTACAGATGCCAGCTCAGATACTGTTTTAAATCAGTTTGATCCAAAAGTGAAAAAGCCAGCTGAATCTGTCAGGCTGTCCTGCAAAGTGACCGAGTTTGATGTCAATGGCTACTGGATGGTCAGGGATTCAGCAAAAGCCTGGGAAGGGACTGGAATGGCTTACAGGCATTGGCAGCAGGACAGATACACAGTATGACTCAGACACTGTAAAAGGAAGATTCATTGCCTCCAAGGACTTCTCCAACCACATATTTTATCTACAGATGAACAGTTTGCAGCTGTCAAACACTGCCGTGTATTACTGCATGACAGTCACAGTGAAACAAAGTAAAACAAGTCTCAGTCAAAAACCACAAATTTTGATGGTCTCTGAGGCACAGTGTAACCTAAAATGTTTTACTGGCAGAATTCCTTCTAAAGCTGTGGGCAGTGAGATGTAACGTAAAAACTCACAGATGGAAAAATGTGTTATTTTATGTCTTCAATTGAAATACAAATTTTTGGCAACTACCCCACAGAACAATAGAAAGATTTTCTATAAAATAACATAGATGTATAGGCTCTAAATAATATCAGTAACCCACACTAGCACCTCTGTCA
Organism: Protopterus annectens; assembly: GCF_019279795.1. NCBI lineage: Eukaryota > Metazoa > Chordata > Ceratodontiformes > Protopteridae > Protopterus > Protopterus annectens. The sequence goes on from NC_056745.1 coordinate 18,854,260, forward strand.
GGTGAAGCAATAAAGCCATGGGTAAAATCTTCAGTGAACACTCGTTTATTTAGCAGATTCCAACAGTTGCAGAACCACCAGCACTAACACAAAACACATAAACATATTAAAGTCTCCATTTTCATTTGATACACTTCATCAGATGTGGGCCATATGATAAAGCCTGACCTGGAGCAGATTTCAAATGCACTAAATGTTTAGAAACAATTCTTGCCTGTCCATTAGACCTAAGTTGACCCCAAGTCTAAATAATATCCCCCAGCAGGTCAGACAAATAAATACACAACACAATCAAGATACTCATAAAATCTTGCCAGAGTCTGCCAGTATAAAACAAAAGACAGGGAACTTGCCTAGATGACTGAAGAAACAGAACAAGGATGAGGTATGACTGTGCTGCTCTAGTCCCTACCACTCTCTGCAGGGAATAACATCTCCCACATCACTGACGGATAACTGGGAAATGGTTGTTGCTTCACAGATTCTTGTAGCATCCTTCCCTCACTAACTGTTGGTCATTGAGTCCACAGTGAATTCTATGATGCTGTAGCAGGTAATACGTTACATGCAGTTTTAATAATTCCCACCATTACCAATCTATTTAAGTCATGTGCTGAGCAATATTGTGTCCCTATAAGTCACACTTTCTCTCCACTGTCTAATCACTCCTACTCACGGAAAGACCCAGTATATCTTTAGCCTGGTCTATATTAGAAGAGCAAAGTGACTTAAAAGCGAATGCTCTTTCATCGACACGTAAAACCTGAAGTCTGAAAAGATCAAAGTTATGGAACAGCGATATTATTCTGAAAAAAAAATTATGAAGACAAAATAAAGTGGGGGGCTTTGCTCCACCCCCCCCACTTAAATATACCAACTCAGAGATCACATCACAGTGGGGAAAACAGCAAAGTCCCAAGAACGGCCCAGTGATTTTTTTCCCTGGGAAAAAAAATTGCTGTTCCGTAACTTCGCTGTTTTCAGACTTTGGGTTTTACGTGTTGACGAAAGAGCATTTGCTCTTAAGCCACTTCGCTTTTCTAATATAGACCCCTTAAGCCCTGTGCCTGTGGTGCCTGAATGTGGCTGCGTGTCTTTAACCAAATACAGTGCCTGATGCTAGCAGGTTGTGAGAAATTTGTCTAGGTAGTTAGTCAATGCTAAGGTTAAACTTGTATAAGTGACGCAGGGCATTGCTTCTCATACAATAAAGCGCAGCCTAATATGATGACTACTGTAACGTGCACTCATCCATAGCCGGCTTTAAGCACCAGCGAACCCTGCGGTCGCTGGGGGCCCCCCAACCACTGCAAGTTATCTTACCTTGATATTTTGTAACATGTCTGTCAAACCAACAAACGCTAGTATATCAATCTTGTATACTTAATAAACCAGGTGGGTAATAATGCTTTTTTATATCTACTTTTAAATTCAAAAATATCTTTGCTTATAGTAACAGTGTTTTAACAAGCAAGAGCGTTCACAAATCCATTAAACATTTTACCACTAACATAGTGCCCATGGCTTAGTTAAACCCTGCTGGTAGACATTCTGTACATTAAAACTAACAATATAGCCAGCTTTAGGCACCTGCAATAGATGTGGCTGCAAGGGGGCCCCCTTAATCATCCTTCATTGTGTGGAGGTCCCTCAAAAGCTGCTGCTGGTTGGGGAAAATGAGGAGAAAAATGTATTAATTTCATGATTATTCTGTTTAACCTGAACAGGGCTGTGATATGGCCCTATTAGGATGAAGCTGATGATGAACATGACCAAGGTAAGCACTAGAGAGGTCAGCAGCCCAGTGTGACCAGTGTCCGTGCATGCCTTGGATTTTAAGAAGAGCTAATACGTCTAGTCTTCAGGGATGGTTTTCTCTTTTAGGGAGTTTTATAAATACTTGCAGAATACCAGATACTGTAACTCTCAACTTCTTCACTGTAGAATTCAGCGTAATACCAATAATATTGATTGAAATAAGTATCTTGAACCCCCCAAAGGGTCAACAGCCAAAGGAGAAGAAACCAAGTTGAAGTATAAACTGTTGATACCACCACGAAACGAACAGGAGTCAGTGCTGAAGTATCCAAACTTTTATTGAACAATAAAATAAAATAAAAGATGAGCGCTTTCACGTGCCACCTGCACGCTTCTTCAGATCTAACATTGTGAATAACTGATGTCTTTATATATAAAGCCCAATTAGCATAATTGATTCAATCAAACAATTAAAAACAATTAAAAATAGTTAAAATTACTAAGTGCAAAAACGCAAATGAATCCTAGGTACTTAGGCAGTTAAAGTGCAAAACCACATTCACATTGCATCTTAACCATGCAGCGCTTACTATACAAAAATCTTAAATAGCCCATGTTCATAGTATAACCTTCATATAGGCATAATGCAGGACAAATAACGATCTAAAATCACAAGCAGCTGTGATGAAACATATAAAAAATATATATTGAAAATGCATACATATACAGAAAAAAGTACAAGTATAAACATGTTTAAACAGAATGAAAAAACATTCATGGGAATGTAAATATAAACAACAATAAATGCCAATAAAGTATGTTCATATAAAACTCTATAGGGAAAGTATAATAACTGATTTAACCCTGTAACACAGAAAATGAAATTAATAGACCTATAACAAATGATGACAGTATATATTTAACAAATGAAATAAATACAATTAATATTGGAATAAAATATCCAAACTATTTGACACAGTATCTAATAAGTATAGAACTAGGAAGAACCATGTCAAAATGAAATATTATTCAAACCTGTCACCAGACATAAATAAAAATGAACTTGAACTTGAATCAGTATGATATGTAAAGCACTGATGATCCTACCTATTGTCTCTATCTTCTAACACAGGTCTTAGGGAGACATAATGATTCAGGCCTGGTGGTAAGTGTGCCCCTGACCTAAAAATCCACTCTAATTCAAGTCTAGCCAAATAATTCATGTTATCACCTCGTCTCAAACTTGGTGTAACCACTTGTAATACCCTGAAGTTGAAACTGTGGTCTATATACAGGTTAACATGTCTTGCTAAAGCATTAAGCTCATTCTTTTTTCTAATATCGTAAATGTGAGTATATATCCTGTCTTTAAATCTTCTCTTAGTTAAACCTATATAGAACACTTCACATTGTGTGCAAGTGGCCAAATATATCAAATTCATGGTGTTGCAGTCAGCATACACCCTAGGTTTAAACTTGAAAAAACCAAGTGGATGTTCATATGTCTGTGTTACTGTAATATACTGACACATGTTGCAATTGCCACAGGGAAAACTCCCTTTCTTGGACTGATCTTCTTGAAAGATACGTCTTATAATGTTATCATCGTGATTAAAAATTAGTTTAAGGTTATCACAATTCTTAAAGGCAAATCGAGGTTTATCTCCCACTATACTTCTAATACAGTCATCCATGGTTAAAACATTCCAGTGTTTCACTATAATTTTCTTGAGTTCTATAACATCATTGGTATATTTCATCGTGTACCTTAACCTATTGCTGTTACTAGTTGTACAATGTGAAAAATAGGAAACATTCCGATATTGTTGAAAACTGCTGCTTGTTCAATCTATACCCTTAGCAGTAGAATTATATAGTCCTAAAGTTGTGTTCTTTATGTGTTTGACCAAATTAGAGTCATAACCCCTGGTGAGAAACAAATATTCCAAGTGATCAGCTTCCTTCAACAGAGTCTCATTCTCCCTACATAATCTGGTCAATCTAATATATTGACTTTTGATAATACCCGGAAAGGTGTATCTGGGGTGCATAGTACTGTAACTTAGTAGAGTATTCTTCCAACAAGGTTTCCTATATAAAGATGAAACCAACTTGTTGTCATGACTGAACATGAGACTTACATCTAGGAAGTTTATAGTATCCCCTGAGTATTCAGCTGTAAACCTCAAGAACTCTGTAGTTGACTCAAGGTAATAAAGGAATGCTTGGAACCCTAAACGGGTCCCTTCCCACACAATAATCACATCGTCTACAAATCTCCTATAAAGTTTGATTCTAGTGAACCGTGCACTATTAAACAAGTATTGCTTCTCCCAAAAGAACACTACTAAGTTTGTGTATGTATTAGCACATGGGGTGCCCATAGCAACACCCCATAGCTGTAAGTAGTGCTTCTTATTAAACAAGAAGACATTATTCTGTAGCACCAATTCCAAAAGTTGACAGACAAGAATTTGTCTGTCAACAGTGAAGGTAGTCTCACTAACCATCAATTCTCTAATAGCCTGTATACCGTACTCATTCGGTATACAAGTAAAAAGATTCTTGACGTCAAGTGTTATTAACAAAAAATTGTCTTGTTTGGACAAACCATGCTGTAACTGTTCAATATCATTTAGCAGCTGATATGTATCCTTAAGTATGGTGGGTATACTGTCCACTATTGGTCTCAGTAACTTTTCTAAGAAAATGGAAACGGTTGAAGTGGCCCATCCCTTGCCAGAAACAATCGGACGCATGGGAATGGGAAATATATTCTTATGAATCTTAGGTAGACCCTTCAGACATGGAATCAAGGGGTTCTCAATAAGAAAAAATTCATAAGTTTCACCGCTTATTTGTCTACACATCAGCATATCATATAGTGTGTCATGAATATTCCTCACTATGTTTTCGATATCACTGACACTCACCATTTTATATGTGCTAGCATCTTCTAATAGCAATTCCATATTGCTGATGTAGTCACTAGTGTCAAATAAGACAATCCCCCCTCCCTTATTAGCTGTCTTAACAATTATGTTGTCATTCATTTGCAAAGTTTTCAAGGAAGTAAACTCTGTATTACTCAGATTTATAACACCAATAATAGCAGAATAAAGGCTGAAAATCAGGAACACATTTTAAATATTCTTCTAATTCAATAAAAAAGTTAATAGAATAACACCTTTTGTATCAACATTGTTTTTTGGACATTAAGTGTAAAACTCTAACGTCTGGATTTGATTATCTGTAATCCTGAATGATTTACAAGCAAATCAAACTTGTTACAAAGGACAGAACAAAATTATATGCAAAATCAGGGAGTCTGTGAAATCAGGGTTAGTGATAGGTTTGCATTACTCCTCAGTGAAGTAAATAAAAGTGACCCATCCCTGCTGCTGTTTGATGACTGCTTAACAGCAGTTACTGATCTGGTGTGCTGGTACTAGTGTTGCACAATGTATTGCTGAAATAAGTACAACACTAGTATTGTTATGGGTTATGCTTGAGTGTGTGTGTGTGTGTGTGTGTGTGTGTGTGTGTATATATATATATATATATATATATATACACACACACACACATACATGTGTGTGTGTGTGTGTGTGTGTGTGTAAAAATGTTAGTGAGTTTTATCTGTGCACACATGCAATGTGTCAGTAAAAACTGTAGCTAACAAGAAATTATATTTCAAAAGTAAGTCATAAAATGTATCCAAGAACACTGAGACACTTACATCTTCTAAAACTCTGGAGGATCCCTACTGCCCAGACTGTATAAATGGATACAGAGGGCTCTCTTAATCATCCTTGACTGTGTGGGAGCCCCACAAACACTGCTGCTTGAGGAAAAATGAGGTGAAAAAAATATATTTTTTTCTGATTATGCTTGTTAACCTGAGCGGGGCTATGATATGACCCAGTTAGGATAAAGCTGATAATGGCCTCTGCTCTCAACTGCACCCATTTTAAAACCAGCCCTGTTTGGATGTGTGTGTACAGAAAGTTGCTGTAGGTTATCTGTGGGGAGGGGGCATTGTGGTGTTATTCCTCAAAGTCACACCTCAGAGGTGTGCACATGAGGTCATTAAAAGTTGTGTTTGGGCTGAGGACAATGTGGTCATTGTTTCTTTTACTTTCTGACATACCTCAGAGGTGTACAAAGAAGATTACTACAGCTTGTGTAGGAACAACAAAGTAGAATACGTTACTATAATCATTATTTTTTCACTTGCCTCGCAATCACACTTAGGACACATGTACAGGTAAACGCCTTTGACAATTTGGGTTGAGGAGTGAGGAGACACTATTTACCTAGATTCTCCCCACAAAGGGCAATTAAATGTATAGACCACATTCATGACTGCTGTGCCCATAATGACTTTTATTCTTGAAGACCTGGTTATGGATTTGCTGGGAAATCTGCAGACAAATATTTATAATTTGCTCCCTTAAAATGGGGTCTGTAAAGACACAAAACATTATTTTTTAAGATGTAGTAGACCCTCTGTGATTTAAAGTGCCCAAGATTAAAAGGTTTTATATATATATATATATATATATATATATATATATATATATATATATATATATATATATATTGCATCATACTGGAAAACATTTTCATGTCTGAACCGTATTATACAGGTGCAACCAAATGACCCAACAGTATATAAAACAAATCTCTTAGCCATCCTGGAAAAGGTTAAGCTGCAGTTGTGCAGAGTAGGAGAAAGGTAGTAGCAACAGTTCAGCAATCTAAGGATGATCCTGACCATGGTTTAGTCCGTCAGTCTGAGGATGGGCCTGATTACATTTCAATCCTTCAGTTAAAGGATGGGCCTGACCACAGTTCACAACAAAAGTCTGTGTGGGTGAGCCTGACAATGGTCCATTCCTTCAGTCTCTGAGTCTGTAGATGGGTCAGTCCCTCAGTCTGAAGATGAGCCTGATCATGGTTCAGTTCTTCAGTTTAACAATGACCCTGACCACAGTTCAGTCTCTCAGTCTGAGGATGAGCCTGACCATGATTCAGTGCCACATTCTGAGAATAAGCTTTATCATGATTCAGTCTATCAGTTTAAGGATGAAATTTCTCTACAAAAGCTGTTTCCATGTAAGAGAGTTGTCTGTTGGTTGAGATTTCTTTGATTTCATTTCCTATAGTTTCCATTTTCAACATTAAATCCAAAGTGTTTCTTCTTAAAGCAGGTGACCACCAATGGAGGTTGTGGCGCCACTGAGATTAGTGGTCAGCCAACATCTTGCATTTTGTTTTGTCCACATCTGTGCCTTTGTAGCATTTTCTATGATCACAGTAACTGCAGTTTATTTAGTAGGTAGAAAAAACAGGTAGGCCAAGTGGCCCTAGCAGCCTTTTCTGGCAATGAACATTTGTGTTTCTATGTTTTATTATGGTATCTCTGTCTAGGACTTAAACAGGAGCACAAGATATGTTACAGGAGTCGAGAATCAGGCAACAAATATTATACTTTTGCAGTGAAAAGGAAGTGATGGTGATAATGACTTAAGTATGAAAACTGGTGTTTGTTACTTGGTCTTCATGGTTTATCTGAGGAGATTCCAGTGGCATCACTGATGATATCCCTCCAGGCTGTTTAAAAAAGGTGACGCCCATCAGTATTTTACAGCCATAAAGAAAAACATTAATTATTACTGCATTTAGGAGATGATTCACAGGTCACAGTCGATGTAGTTTCCCAAAAGAAGCTCTTACACAAGGGATCTTGTGCTAGACCTTATTGTCTAGGTCACTGTCAGGGAGCAGTGACCGTAGAAGCATGGATTTACTCAGCTGTCACCATGGACTGCTCATTGGTGGCAAGCAATGGACAGTCATTTTCAAGGTCTTCATAAGGCTGCCAGAGCATCATTGTCTCCCTAATGTAGTACATTCCTAAAAAAAAAATATATATATAGAGTGCCAGCCCGAGCTCATATCCTGTGTGCACATGTATGGCAAAAATATTGATGGTACAGAGGTCAATGACAGATCCTTTGACTGTAGAGATTCACTGTTTAAAATATTGTTTACTCTTCACTCCATACCAATTCCTATGTGCAATCTTTTAAGCGAGCTAAGATAGCTGCAAATGCACCATGTCAGCACAAACTTGACATGCTTGAACTCTACTAGGTAACATCCAGTACTCCCAGTAAGTGTAACCACCTCCCTCTTCAAGATGGGTGAACCTGCACTGGTCACTCATTCCCATCTTCCCACACCCGATCCTACAGGCATCCAAGACCCCATTTGAATTTTGGTCACCTACGGTGTAATTATGACTTCATCCATGCCAAAATTAACTGCAGTGCTAAACAGCTCATCCCCCTTCTGCCATCTTTGTAAAATTGATCTAAAAACAGCTGGAGATGAATCCATATACTCCTTTTTTAAAATATAGACATTCCTTATCAGGTCAATATCTGTTTCATCAGTGCTTAAGCTGGCAGTCCCATTTCCCCAGTGGTATTGTGGCTCAGACTTTGGTATCACAGTCAGTGCAAGTGCTACTATCACTCTTTCAGAGTATTGATACTTTCCCCATGGTTGAATGACTGAAAACAGTATATTTAAGTAAGTGTGTGTGTGTGGTGGGGGACTTTCCACTTGGAGGTTTAGGGGTTTATTGCTCTGCAAAAACACTATAAGTGTTGTATGGGTTGGAACTTCAGAAAATATTTTTGAAGATTCTGATATATGAATCGGTTGTCAGTAGTCCATAAGTCAATCATTCACAGGGGAAGACAGTTTAGCATAATCAAGAATTACATAAAGCCCATCACACATTACGTTCAGATTTTGTGTAAGGGGCATACCTTGATCTTCAGATTTTTTTCTATGTTTTGCAATTGCATAAGACGTTATACTTTGCTCACAGTCATGGCACTGCCAATGACCAAACAGTCAGATCCTCAGCTCCCAAGTATCTTGCTAAAGCCCCCTCCAGTAACGCAGGCCACACATTCATATAATCCTAAAACTAAAAGTTACTGCAAAATCTTGTAATAAGTAATGTATGCCTGCATCATTTGCTCAGTATTAATTGTTTCATCAAAAGCAGACCAATAAGGTACAGTATATCAAATATATGCATGTTCATAGGTTCATAGATTCATAAAAGGTTACTAGGCCAATGGCCATAGAGCCTTACAAGCCTAGCCATATTTATCCCCACTTGCCCCAATCCTACATCTGTCATAATGTCTCCCACCTCTACTCCACTACCTCTAATTCTACCACTTTATCCTCTGCTGCTGTACCACTCAAGTAATACTGTTCCTTTAACTCACATGCTGCATCACACATAATGACGTACACCTCTTTACTACCCCTTTTGCTTGCCCCATACCTCCTTACCTTGTATGAAAACCTGTTTCTCACTGGATTTCAGTAACCAAAAGGCATACTATCACCCCAGTTGTAAGTCCTTGCACCTTTTACCAATCACACAGTGCTGTGCCCAGCCCCACAACCTGCTCACTCTATCAACATACCAATCCCAGATACATTAGCTCCACATCTAAACACTACCATAAACTTATAAATAAGTTCCTGAAATTTATCTCTAGGTTTAAACCTAACCTCACACTTGGTGGTGATATCCACCCAAACCCTGGCCCATCCACTCCAGATAAACTTATCGCCCCTACTTGCAATCCAAGTAATAAACCTACAATTAATAGGCCATCTAACTCTTTCCTGGCCTGTCACCTCAACATTAGAAGTATAAACAACAAGGTACATGAACTGCATGCACTCCTGGCTGTCCACTCCCATGAGATATCTGTTTATCCAAAACCTGGTTAAAACCTAACACCACAGATAATGAAGTGCTACCACCTGGTATAACATACTCAGGCTAGATCATGCTTCCAGGAAGGGGGGTGGGGTAGCTGTTCTCTATAAATCTGAGTTAAATGTCACTAGTGAAGTTATACAACCACCTCAAATTAATAACTCAGAGATTCTTGCCACCAAATTGCAACTTAGTAAAAATAAATGTATCAATGTGATCTGTATGTACATTCCCCCAGGAAATAATATATCTACACTCGAAGATACCCTTCACTGGCCATCATGTAACTAACCCCAAGAAACCATACTACTCAGAAATTTTAACATAGACTGGAATACCTGTTCCTCAGAATCCCCAACCACCCATGTTAACCTGCATGCATTTACACAAATCATAACCACCCCTACCAGGATAGGTAAATCTAACCATAAAAAAAGCTTACTTGATTGTATACTTATCAATAGTCACCCTCAACTGTACACCTCTGGGATCCTCCCTAGTGACTTAAGTGATCACCTTCTCACTTACATAATTAAGCATAAAGCCATTTACCCCATCAACCCATACTTAGAATGGTAAGAAACAAAAAGAACTTTAACCCTGCCAAATTCCAAAAGGAACTAAACTCATGTAAATGGTCAATTCTAAAACACTTCCCCTTAGAGGAAGCAATTGTATACTTCAACAACAAATTCCTTGAGATCCTTGACTCTCACTCACCTGTTCTCTCAATAAGAACAAAGGCAAAAACTGTGCCATGGATTTTTAGAGTCCAAACTAAAAATCATCCTTCGAAACAAAGCATAGGCATTATGGCGTACCACAAAAGACCCCCAGGATCACATTAAATATAGGCGATCAAGGAATGAGACTAAAAAATCCATTTTACAACACAAAAACTACTACTATAATTTACAGCAAATAAATCAAAACAACCCTCAGATGTTCTGGGCAGATATAAACTATTATACTCTGGACAAACTTCCACCCCAACCCCTGCAGCAACCATTGATAAACCACCTGAGGAAGTCTCAGACAGTGTTAACCGATTCTTCACAGACAATCCAAGCCCTAGCTAGCCAACTATCTCCAAGCTCCTCTGGCCCTGAGGACACCATCCCTAGTTACCAACTCTAATTCAGATTCCAACTAATTGCCACTTCACTTATCTGTATCTTGATCATAAAATTAAAACAACTACACTCTCTGCTGATCTACTCCCTGACGATTATCTACAAAAAGCAGCTGATCCCATTGCCTACCCCATCTCAATACTAATCAATCAAACCATAGTAGAAGCCAAAATCCCCACCATCTGGAAATATCCTATGTAATCCCACTTCACAAAGGAGGTAGCTCTACTGAACTATCTAATTATAGACCAATAGCTATATTATCTCCACCTGCAAAGATTATGGAAAAATGTATTCATAGACAACTGTTGCACCACCTGATTCAGGATAACCTTATGGCAGACTGCCAGCATGGCTTCCGACCTCAACATGGCAATACATCAGCCCTCCTAGCCTTCTCCAACACCATAAACCATAATCTCAACCATAATAAAATATCCTCTATCCTTTTCTTGGATCTTTCCAAGGCATTTGATATGGTTGATCACCAACTTCTAATCCACACCCTGAAAACACTCTGTCTAAATACAAAAGCTCTTCAATGGTTCCAATCTTATCTGAGTAGCAGACAGCAGGATGTCCTTTGGCAAAACAAACTATCTAACCTTCTACCCAACTCCCTTGGTGTACCTCATGGTTCTATACTAGGGCCACTTCTGTTCTCCATTTTCATCAATGACCTTTATACTGTTATCCCAAAAGTCAGTTGTATCCAATACGCTGACAACTCCACCCTGATCTGCTCAGCCACATCCCAGACAGAACTATGGTCAGCTACCCAGAACACCTTCAACATAATAGAAAACTGGCTTTCTGGTCGTCGGCTGATCTTAAATCCCAAAAAAAAAAAACTGTTATTTTTCTCACCAACTCTTAAGTCCACTGCATTTACCTTTACCATAAAATCCAATAATGGCACTACAATCTCCCCCGACACCTCTACAAAACTATTCGGTGTTATCATAGATAACAATCTTAAATTAGACCTGCATGTTAATCAAACCATCAAAACCATCAATAAAAAATTAGGATCACTTTACAGGATAAAAGCCTTCTTAACCCCACCTGCTAGAATTGCCATAGCTCGCTCTCACCTACTTTCAACTCTCCTGTGTGCATCCCCTTCACTCTCTAATCTAAATAAGTCCGTTCTTAATTAACCCTTCATTTACTACACCCACATTGCCATATTTGCCACTGGGCTGCCTTATAGGACACACCACTGCATCAATCTAAACCAGCTTGAGTGGCTAGAAAGTAAAGTTGTGTACCTACCATAAATGTAGATGTTCGAGTGTATTCACTGTTGCAGTCACTACACTTGGGTTATCCTGCTGGCAGGCTACCCGCAGTCAGCCTGAATTCCAAAGTCTTGGTCTGGCATCAGTTGCTGTCGCCTCTTCCCTGATGTCAGTGCACTAGGGGTAAAAAAAGATGCAGCCAATGCTATTTTCTTCAGTTTTTCTTGCCCTAGATGTCAGGTGCCCCCAAAAGTGTAGGCTAAAAATTATGCCAATAAAAAAGCATGCACTAAAATAAAACATTATCTTCATCTACAAGCAAATACACCACATAGGTTGTATAGGATAGAGAAGTACAGATAAGTCCCAGCAACGAAAGGGGGATGGTGGGTGGGTAACCTGGATTGCAACAGTGAATACACACATCTACATTTATGGTAGGTACCCAACTGTACTATGTTCATCGTGCTTCACTGTTGCAGTCATTACACTTGGGTTGAATCCCAAAGCTGAGGTTGGGTGGCTGGGTCTAAATAGAATTAGGAGTGGCTATGAGGCCCTGCAGAACTGCAGTGGCAAAGCCTGCTCTGGATTTAGAGCAAAGAGGTAAGTGGTAGTGCTTTGTAAAAGTGTGCACTGAAGTCCAAGTTGCAGCCTCTAAAATGTCTTTGGTTGGTACTCCTCTGAGGAAGGCTGCTGAAGTGACTGCTGCTCTGGTTGAATGTGGCCTAATGCCCTTAGGCACTGATTTGCCATGTTGTGAATAACAGAAACGAATGCAGTGGCCTATCCATTTTGAAACAGTCTGCTTTGAGATAGCCTTTCCTTGTGATCCTGTAGCAAATGCTACTAAGAGTTGCTCAGTCTTTCTGAAAGCTTTAGTTCTGTCCAAGTAGAAGCATAGCTGTCTATGTCCAAAGAATGCAGAAGTCTCTCATCCTTATTCTGTGGGTTTGGATAAAAGGTAGGCAAAGGAATGGTTTGGTTAAGGGCCACACTGGACACTACCTTAGGCATAAATGTTGGGTTTGTCCTCAGAGAAACTCTGTCTGGATGGAAAATTATGAAAGGTTCCACAGCCAGGGAATGAGGGTAATTAATGTTTCCAGGCTGTGGCAATGTTGAGTCCAAACTCTTTTTAGATACCATTGTAGTTTCCTCATATGCAGCCTTGCATATGGAATTAGCAGAATGCAGGATGCCATGAAGCCCAAAGCCTGCAGAATTTTTCTTGCGGATAACTGGGTCTTTGTTGCCAACATTTTGAAGTAAGAAGTCAGTTGCCTTTGTTTGTCTGACATGAGATAAGCCATCTGGGCAGTTGTATTTAAGCTTGCTCCCAGGAATATTATTTCTTGAGAGGGTACTAGTTTTGATTTATTTTCGTTTACTGTGTACCCTAGGCAAATTAGTAATCTTTTTACAAATGCCAGATGCTTTAGTAGAATGCCCTGGTTCTCTGCTTGAATAAGGCAGTCGTCCAATTAAGGATATATTTGAATTCCTCTTTGTCTGCAAAAAGCAATTACTGGTGCCAGACATTTTGTGAAGACCCTGGGCACAGTAGATAAGTGAAAGGGCAGTGCAGAGAATTGGTAGTGCATTGAGCCAGCTATGAATCTGAGGTATCTTCTGCATGAATGTCTGATTGGGACATGCAGGTATGCCTCTTTTAGGTCCAAAGTTACAAGCCAAGCCTTCTTGACCAGCATGGGCAGAAGCTGCTGCAGAGTCAACATTTTGAATTTTGGAACATCCAGAAATGTGTTTAGAATAGACAGGTCCAGTACTGGTCTCCAGGCTTTGTCCATTCTGGGTACCAAGAAAAGTCTTGAGTAAAATCCTTGTCCCTGTTCTTGCTGTGGTACTAGCTGAATGGCCCTCATGTCCATGAGGGATGAAACTTGTTTTTGTGCCTCTGCCCTTTGATTGTGTGGCAGGTCTGGCATACCTTTTGCCCTTGGCAGGGTGTGAAAGTGGAACCTGTAGCCCTGAGACACTATATTCAAGACCCATTTGTCCTGGGTTATCATGTGCCAAATTTGTGAAAAAAGTGCTAGTTTTCCCTCTAAGGGGGCTGCCCAAAGATAAGTGCTTGGTGCTGGCAGGGGAAAGTCAATGGGACTGTTTCCTGTATGGCTGTGATTTGTCTTCTCCGCTTTTGGAGGTAGAAGCATCCCATTGTTTAGGCCTGTATGAGCCTTGGGACTGAGATCTGCCTCTGGGGCACCTGTATCTGCCTCTTTGTGGCCTGTCTGACACTGGAAAGGACCAATTCTTTGTAGGCCAATTCCTGCTAAATCTGGGTGGCTGTACCTGTAAGAAATCCTTAACTGTCTGCATAGATTTCGCTTTGTCCTCAATTTTCTTCAACACCTCTTCTGCTTTAACACCAAGCAAAGTATCATGCTGTAATGGAGCATCCAATAATTTTGCTTTAACATGATCAGACAGATTCTGCTCCTTTAACCAAGCATGCCTTCGAATGACAGAGCCTGTAACAGAGGCCCTGCAAGAGGCCTCCAGAGAATCAAAACCACATTGCAAAGTATGCTTTCCCACTTGTTCAGTTGCATGCAATAAATCCTACATTTCCTCATTTTCTGCACATTCAGAATTTGTCAACATTTTCTGTTTTAGCAGTGACATTAAGTATTGCTGATATTTAAGCATATGAAATTGACAATTTAAAGCCCTTACAGCCAAGGTAGCAGAAGTGTAAACCTTTTTCCCCCATCTGTCCAGAGCCCTTGAATCCGTATCAGAGGGGATAGGGTTTTTTGCAGTGGAAGCCTTCTTGACCCCTTTGGGACCCTGAGATATAGTTTCTGGGTCAGCAGCAGGGTTTTTATAAAGAAATTTATGTGAATCTGGAACCCTGTAGTATCTGTCTGGCTTAACAGGAGCAGGGGGTAAAGAGTCTGGAGACAGGCCGAACTCTGAAAATACATCATCTACAATGTCTAAAACAGGGGGAATAGCAAGAGGCCTGTGCTGAGGTAGTAAAAGAAAGTCTCTGAGCCTTTTCTTAGATTCTGAGTAATCTTGGCTCTCCCAGTGAAAGTGCTCCCTCATGGTATGCAGAGTTTCCCCAAAAGAATAGAGGCTGAAGGGATAGATTCTTCAGCATCAGAATCCTCATAGGGAGGAAGAGAGTATTCCTGTTCAGAAGATGAGTCAGAGGAAATGGAAACCTGATCTGAAGATTCATATTCTATCTCTTGCCTAGGCCTTTTATCAAGAGGGAGATGGGAACCCCTGATCAAAGTAATAAGGTCTTCGGACATTTTGAGCATCTGTTTTTTAGGCATGGAGGCCTGTCCATGGGATTGCTGCACTTGTTTCTTTGTCTTTAGTGGTGCTTTAGTCTTTGCCTTTGAAGCTGAAGTCGGTTTTACATATAACTGTGTAGGCCTGAAAATACCCTCAGAAGCCGGTGCCTGCTCAACAGCTCCGGACCCATCTGAGGGAATATTTTTCGAGTGTCCAATACCTTGAGTTTCCTGTGGCCTAGTCGGCTCCACATGGGAGTCAGAAGCGGCCTGCGGCTCTGAAGGTAGCAGGCGTCAGGGGCTGTGAAAGCGCCTCATGGAGAACCGGTGACTGGCTTAGAAGAAGCCCTGTTGTCAGTTTTGGACCTCGGATGCCTGTCCTTTTCCTTGCATTTCTTGTGAATTGTGGTAGTCGGATGGCTATCCAGCGACATAGTGTAATTAAATCTTCGGCCAAAGTAATGAAAAGCAAAATCGTGCCGACACTTAATAGTGCATTGGTTAAATCTAGCACAAAACCTGCAATTAGCAACGTCGTGATCAGGGCCTAGGCAAGGAATACAATAAGAATGGAAGTATTTATGAGGTATTTGCTTCCCACAAGAAATACAATTATTAACTTTTTCTGACCGGTCTAGAGCAAGAAAAAAGTTTCCCCAATGGGGTACTTAGCTTTAAATGAAGACTTTGGATCTGAAATTCGAACACGAAAATCTCAGGAGTCGGCCGACCGGCACTTGCGAACTGCTTTTGCTTCGGGCACCGCATGGCAAGAAAGACTGAAGAAAATGGCGCTGGCTGCATCTTTTATACCCCTGGCGCATTGACGTCAGGAAAGAGGCGACAGCAACCGACGCCGGACCAAGACTTTGGAATTCAGGCCGACTGCAGGTAGCCTGCCAGCAGGATAACCCAAGTGTAATGACTGCAACAGTGAAACACAATGAACATCTGCCCAGCTTGATCCAGTATAACCAACTGATTATGGCTTATAAAATCCTTTACAAGCCAGACAATACTCCTACACTTCAAAACATTATCTCCCCCTATAACAATCCTAGGCCTCTTCGATCTTCTAACAGACTGCTAGTTCAATCTATCAAAACTAATAACTCAGACAGTGACTCTCTCCTTGCCAACTCTGCAGGTAGATCCTGGAAATCACTCCCAGCTGATAATCCTTTACTTACCACCCTGAGTCAATTTAAGGTAAGACTCAAACAATATTCAGCACTAAACTGGCTATGTCACTGTACCAAACCTGACTAACTCTACTCTAGTATGAGTTAAAAATTGTAATTTAGCTTAGTTGTGTTTCTTAAACTGGACCTACCCCCAGTATTATCTCTAAACTTTGGAATTTGTACAACTTGTTAAGCATGTAATCACTGCATATACTGTATGCATAATCTTAATTGTTTACCTTGTTATCTTGTTTTCCTTGGAGCTTTTCTCCCTGGGCCTCCGCTGAAAATGGACATGTATCCAGTCGGACTATACCGGTCAACAAATGTAAAATAAAACAAATTGTCTGTGGTTAGGTGAATAAAGTTCACTGAGGTAAGGGTCTATATCAACACTAAACTCCTTGCCTTCCCATATCTGTTGTTGATCTGTTGTTGATGTAGCAAATAACTCCAAACCCAAGCTGTAAAATAAATACAAAACATAAATTCCCCCACACAAAAGCCATTCTTCTACATTTGGTAAGCAATATAGTATCAGCAAATGAGATTGCCTTAGGGTCTTAGGAGGACACACAGCTGGAAGCATCTAGGGCAATATGAAAAGCAACAGTTTTTCCCAGTCAACAGTGTATTCAGATCATTGCCCCAAGCAATTTATAACACCCTTTGACTTTTGTAGATCACTATAATCACCCACAGCCTCCAAAGATATATCCTTGGAGCACCAGTTGGTTTGGGCTCCTGCCATTTCAATCCTTTTACTTCATTAAAAACTGCTAGAAAAACAGAGAGCTCAAAACAAAGATAAAAAGCAGCACATGACCTTACTGCTCTTATAAAGTCACCCATCTTTCTCTATGACAAAGGGGGGATCTTTCCACACTCCCACTAATTTACAATAAGGTACCCCAAGTCCCAGCACATCCTGTCTCAGCTCAAAAAATATAGCAGGAGAATATCGTGGCCTCCATTTCTTCAGCCAGCAGAAGGGATCAAGAAGAAGTTGCTGAGAACAGAATTAGTAACCCCTTCACTATCTGCTCAGCTGCACACTTCACCTAATCTTCCCTTTTATCAGCAGACGTTTGTTCCTCATACTTCTTTTATCTGCATGTCTGCTGACTGGACTGAACAATCCCCAGCTCCTCAGTTCCACTTCAGCATTCCCCTTCCCATCTGGCATTACCTTCCCTGAGTGCCTCCAGATACACTCATACCCTTTTACATTCCATCTGGCTTTTCCAATGGGATCTACTGCTGTCAGGATCTCCTCCATCTCTGTCTTTCTCTCTCTCTTCCACAACTATCCATAATTTTGGGCTTCACACCAGGCAGCTACATCCACATCTGTACTCCACTGGGGTTCAAAGTCCTGCAGGCCTCCTCCATAGCAAACCAGACATTCATCCTTTGGGCAGGACTAGAGTATTTCTTGTCAATATGTGAGCAGTCTAGCAATTGTTAGGGAGAGTTCACAGGACATTGTTCACTAAAAGGAAAGCCTGATTTCCCCCCAACCAAAATATCCATAGGACTTCAGTGCATGCCAGATATATTTGGGCTACCAACTGGCATGTTTCCACTCTGCCTTATTAAATTGTACATATTAATCTCTGTTACCCTTTTGTCTCTTCTCTCTATTCAACTCATTCTGAGGATTATCATGTCTTCAGTGTCAGACAGCAGTTTAAAGCATTTGCAAACATTCATATATGTTTTTCTTACCTGTGTGTATTCTGTTTAGCATCTGCACACCTTGTTAGATGAAACCACTGTGTGTGTGTGTGTGTGTGTGTGTGTGTGTGTGTGTGTACACACACACACACATATATATATATATATATATATATATAGCCATATAGATACTGTAGATACATAGATATATACAGTTCTATATACAGAGTGATTAAGATAGAGAAAATGAAACAGGTTATGCACATATACAATTTAGATTAAACACAGACACAAAAGTAACACTGATAAACACTGGGACAAAAATATATTAGAATGGGATTTAAGTCTATAGGGACAGGAGAATGAGGATAAAAGCAGAAAAGGAAACCAAGATGAAGGTGAAAAAGATGGCTGGTTCAGTAGTAGGTAAAACTTGGCAGTGTGGAGGTAAACAGAGTGGAAGGCATGCAGAACTATTTCATACAACTGCATACAAGCATGTTTTGATAATGTCTCCAGAAAATAAATTTTAGAAAATGTAACTCTGTCTCAGCAAGCCTTCAAATGAGAGAAATGATTATAAAGCAGTCCATTTTAGACTAATATTTCTGTAGCCTGTCCTTGCTATAATAAATGTGCTCCTTAGATGGCATTGTTTAACTACCAATTAAAGCTGATGCACGTGTTACTTAATGAACTGCATAATTTTATTATAAATACTCTTGCGTGGTCTCTAAACCATTCTGTATAAATGCCTTGGAGAATAAATAGAAATCCTTAGGGTTTCATTAACTGTTTGCCATTGAATGTATTAATTTTAATTATTTTACTATAAAAATATCAATTTTAAGAACTCGTATTCTCATTAATATGCTGCTAATGATGCCAGTAGGTAGGTAGGTACTATTGCACCGCACTCAGGTGCATTTAATGACAAGTAGAAGCATCTTGTTTTCCCCAGTGTGTGAAGCAGTGCTTTATATGCTTCAGAGAACAAGGTATTGGCTATTGTCTCCTCTTAAAATACTTTTCCATTAAGAGATTCACTGAACTTGAAGCAAATACACAACAGAAAGCACTGTTTAAATCAGAAACAAAAGCTATATTATTATGCTATGTTCTCTGAGTGTCATCTCACAGTAACAGAAAATATTTCCTTAGTTCTGTCTGAGACATACATATAATGTATCCCTTCCTTTGTATTGGTACCCCAGTACACAGGAACCATGCCCCCTCATTCTTTTAACATGAGGCCAGGTATACAAAAGGATCCCTGCTTTTCCCTTTCAATGCACAGTTACGTAACAAGCAATTCCTCTTGCCCCTTTCAGTGCCAGCAAGTTACAAGTAACATGTTCTTATGTTTTAATTTCAGTACAGGTTAGTGTAGTCCAGGTGTATCCTCCCTCTTTATTTTATTCTGTCCCAGTTAATTCACCCCACCCCTTCTTTCTCTCACTTTCATTTAGTGTTACCCAGTGACACATGAAACATTCTTCTTCTTTCTTCATTTCATTGTAGTCCAGGTACATGTGATGAATTCTCCTCAGTTTCTTTTACTCTATCCCAGTTAACCCCCCACCCATGTCTCCCTCTCTGTTTTTGTCTCTCTGTCTTTCTGTACTGCCCAGTGACACATGAAACATTCTTTTTTCTCCATTTCAATAAGAACTGGTAAAATATTTTAACTATTAAAACCTCATAAAGACTGTAAAAGTACAACACTGGCAAAACTGAAACTAAACCTACAACTGTACCCTGTTCTTTGATGCACAGGGGCTGCAAGCCCTGCCTGGGACCCAGCAGACCAGATATATATCACCTGGAGACTGCAGTTCACCAGCTGTGGTGGAGGTTTCTGTCATGCCATAGCTTGGGGAGATCCAGACAATTGCAGACTGGCAAATGGTCATGAGCATAAAAAGATATGTGGGTGGAGTATATGAATGCTCGCTGAGACATGAGGGCATCAGAGTTGTTTTCATGAAGCATGAGAATGCAAGCATTACAGACCTTCCTCCTAGATCACCAGTGGGGAAGAGGGAGGGGGATGGGGGATAGGAAGTCCAGCTTCAAGTGGATGTTTATACTGGTTTCCTGCAGAAGGCTCCAAAATATCTTCACATGGCACATGACCAATTGCTTCCCATTCCACAGGTTTATCCTTAATTTGGATGTCCATTCCTCTATCCTGTTGTGGTGTTTTCTGAATTAGAGTTTCTACACTGAATCCTTCACTTCACAGGTACTCCATAACCTCAGTTTCTATTTCTTTAACTTCTCCTTTTCTACTTTTCCTCTTTGTCTTCTTATTTTTGTATTGCAAAGTTTTCCATGTTCGGATTCCTTTGCCTGTATTTCTCTTCAAATATCTTTGGTGCTGCTCTTTTTGTATTTGTTAGTTTTGCTTTCTCCTTTGCATAGATATCACTGCATATTACATCTCTTTTTCTTTCCCATGTCCATATTTCTTCTTCAGATGTCTCCTGATCTTCCTGTTTCTCCTTACTTTGGGGACTCATTCCATCATGCTGTGATGTAACCTGTATTAGACTTTCTACATCAAATCCTTCACTTCACAGGCACTCCACAACTTCTATTTTTTAACTTCTACTTTAGTAATCTTCTTTTCTACCTTCCCTCTTTGTGATAGTTTTTTTATTGTGAAATTTTCCATATTTGGATGCCTTTGCCTATACTTCTCTTCAAATATCTTTGGAGCACTGCCTTCTTTATACTAACTAATTTGGTTTTCATCTTTACATAAATATTGCACCATATCAAATCTCTCTTTCTCTCCCATGTCCATATTTCTTTTTTATACTTTTCAATTCTCTAGGTTTTGTTGTTCATATTTTCACACTTCCTCAGCTGCTTCTTTTTCCAAACAGATCAATGTGTCTTGGTCTATATACTGTTTTTCACAAATCTATTGCATTAATGAACACACATTTTTACTTCAGGCTTCTGAAAGTTTTTCTTGTGGCAGTATTTTTCTTTCCTCTAATTTCTCTCAATCTTTTTTTCTGTCTTGTATCTGGAAATTCTAGACTTTTTGCATAATAGTAGCAACACATTATTTCTTTCTTGTCCTCAATAGCCCACTCTATCCTCTTTATGGCTCTTCTTTGGCCTATTAGGTTTTGTGATTTTTGTGGACTGCTACTTCCTTCTACAATGGGCAGAGGGGGCTATCCTCCCCTGGGCCTGGCCCCATTGTAGGAA
>NC_056745.1:18876071-18901495 GCF_019279795.1 Protopterus annectens
TATAATATAATTAGTTTACTGTGCCCCTGTCTAGCAGTGACACAGATGTGACCCTGGGGTAAACTTACGATCTCCCATCCACTCATCAAGATTTCTCTTGAAGAGAGTCAGTGAGGGCTCTGCCTAATGAACTGGGATCTTGTTCCAAAGCATGGGAAGCCTCTGGGTTATGAATCTATCCCTCCAGCATGTCCTATTCATACTTGTGCCGAGGTTTAAGTCTTTAGCTCTCGTGGTCCTGATGGATTTGGATTTTTTGAGGTGGAGCATGTCCATCAGATCCTGATTGGACATGGCCTTGTACGTCAAGCAGAGATCACCTCTGAGCAGGCGGTATGCTACTGAATAGAGCTGAAGTTTCTTTAGTCTGGCAGAATAAGACATATGTTGGAGACCCTTGATCCTCTTGGTGAGGTACTTTTGTGGTCTCTCCAGCTGTTGCAAATGCTGGGTGAGGTACATACCAAATGGGGCATTGTACTCAATCATGGGTCTGATGATGGAGGAATATAGGGGTACAATGACATCCTTGGATCTGGATGTGAATCCCTTCATGATGAGGTGTGCATGGTAGAATGTTTTTCTAACCACTTTGGCAACGTGGGTGTCAAATGAGAGGTCGCTGTCGACTTGGGTCCCTAGGTCTCTGATTACTTTTTCCGTACTCAGTGGGTTGCTGTCTATGTGATAATTTGTGGGTACTTTGTTTTCCCAAAGGGGATGACTATACATTTTTTGGCATTTAGTTTAAGGCCGTGACTCCGGCACCAGTTGTCCGTTTCTGTGAGGCCTTTTTGTAGGATGTTTGTGTCTGCTGGTGTATCGACTATGGCGCCTAGTTTGCAGTCATCTGCGAACTTTGTCAGCCACAGCCCTCCCATGTTTGCTTTAACATCTGAGAAATAAATGCCAAACAAGAGGGGTCCCAGGACAGATCCCTGTGGGACACCACTTGTGACTGGCTTTGAGTCTGACATTGCTCCAGCGATTTTTAACTTTATGGGTTCTGTCCTTTAGCCAGTTTGCAACCCATCTAGTGACATAAGGGTTTACTTTTAAGCTGTTGAGCTTATCTATGATGCCTGAGTGGGGTATTGTGTCGAAGGCCTTAGCCAAGTCCAGGTATGCTGTATGGACTGCTTTGCCCTCATCAATGGCTCTAGTGACTGTTTCGAAAAAGTCAACCAGGTTTAAAAGGCAGGATCTGCCCTTTACAAAGCCGAACTGGGTGAGGTCAAGTGTCTGTAGGTTTCCTATGTCTCTGTTTATGAGTTCCATAATGATTCTTTCCATAGCTTTGCAGACCAGGCTGGTTAAGCTTATGGGGCGGTAGTTTCCAGGGTCTGTAGAGGCACCCCCCTTGTGGAGTGGGACCACTGTTGCTGTACGCCAGTGTTCAGGTACATATCCCGAAGTAAGGCTAAGGTTAAATAGCATTTTTATGTGTGGGTTTAGCTCCTCTTGGAGTTCACGTAACATGCAACCCGGGATGCCATCAGGTCCCATTGATGCTGTGTTTCGCTTTGTTTAGGGTGGTTCTCACTTGGACATGTGAGATGACAGAGAGATTACATTCAGCTGGGATAAGTATTTCTTCTTTTGGGGGTGAAGGAGGGGAGAAATTTGCACTGAACCTGTCAGCCAGGATGTTGGCAATATCTGTGGGTTCAGTGTATTTTTTGTTGTTGTGAACCAACTCTGAGCATATCTGAGGGTTTCCTACCAGGTTTCTAACATAGCTGAAGAAGGCTTTGTGGTTATCTTTAGTGTCCTTAGCGATTTTCTCTCAAAGTTGGCCTTGGATGTTTTATGAGAGAACGTAGTTTTCTGCTAATGTTGATCAGAGATGTCTTCCCTTCATGGGATTTTGCTCTGACGTGCAGTAGCTTCCTTCTTTTGTTATACAATTTGTTTATGGCTGAGGTCCACCAGACAGGATGCTTACCTTTGGTGGAGAGGGACTTGGATTTGTTTGGGATTGCATGATCCATGCATTCTTGGAGATGTCCATAGAAAGCATTTGTGAAGGATTCGGCATTGTGGGATGTGGTATCCACTGGCACAGTGGGCTTAAAGGATACCATCTCAGTCTTAAGAAGAGTGAAGTCTGCTTTTGAGAAGTTTTTTCACTGTGGTCTTTTGTGCTGGGGGTGGAGGTGGGATATGTATATCCAGGGTGATTAGTTTGTGGTCAGATCTCACTAGTGAGGGGTATACTTCCAGTGTGGAGCATTTTGTCCCCAAGATTGTGATGATCAGGTCTAGTATATTATCTCCCCTAGTGAGAGAGGTGACTAGTTGTTCCAGTGCATTTGAATTTATGAATTCCAGGAACCTTTGGGCTAGGGTATTAGGGCTAGAATAATGTACCCAATCTATGTTTGGGTAACTGAAGTCTCCCAGTATGATGGTATTTTGTGATACATTCATATCCTCCAATGTCTTCAGAAAGGCTGAGTGGGGTTCTTGAGATTGGGAGGGTGGTCTGTAACATGCTACCAGTTGTATAGCAGTTTTGCCTATGGTTAGTTGCACCTGTATGGTCTCTGATGCTTCATGTGTTGCTACTAACCTGGAGGTGTGGGTGTCCTTGATGAATATGGACACTCCCCCTCCCTTTGTGGTTCGGCCCGGGTTTTGGGGCCGAAAAGCATGAAACGAGGTATAGCCTGGTAGCGCTGGGGTGCTCTCAGGAGCCCTGAAACCAGGTTTAAGTTACTGCACAGACGTCGATGTTCTCCATGCTGAGGAGTGCATCAAGTGCCTGCATCTTGAGATTTAGATTTCTGGCATTGAGCAGCATTACCCTTAGTTTTTTTTTCCATTTTTGTTTTCTAAGGAGGTGGGTTTGTCTTTTGAGCCTTGCCTAAAAAAGGCACTATGGGGGTGGCAAGAGCCTTAGCCAATATCCGGAAGCCCAGTGGTGACAGGTGTAAGCCATCCCTTGCAAAGCAGCGTGGCTTGTCCAACATGTCATCCCAGGCAGACAGACATTGGATCCCCTTAGAATGACACCAGTACTTGAGCCAATTGTTAAAGCTGATCATCTTGTCTTTGTATTGTGGTATCATTCTTGGTGAGGGCAAGATGCTGCTCAGGGTCAGGGTCATACCAGCCTGGGCTACATAATCGGAGAGCTCCTCTATGTCTCTTTTCATGTAGTCCAGGGAGGTATGTCTCAGGTCATTCACACCAGCATGGACAATGACGGAGTCATATTTGTACTTGCTTTGGAGTGACTTGAGTGCGTGTGTTATGTGGCGGATTCTAGCTCCCGATAGACAGCTCACAGTCACCTTCTCCTTGTTCAGCCTGGTCAGCGGGACATCAGTGTGTCTGACTATAGAGTCACCTATTACTAGTGTATCAGGCAAGGTGTTAGGCCTTAAGGGCTGTGATTGGTTGACACACTGATTTATTGAAGTATGTGTTGCATGTGTTTTGTTTTGAGGTGGTGGATTTTTGGATGTCTGCTTTGGGAGCCTCTGTTGTTTTGGTAAGTTTTTTATTAGAGCCTCCGAGTATGTCTTTGTGTTTTTATGTGTTTGGTTTGCAGTTGTGGTAGGTCTATGTGGGACTGGGATTGTTGTGTGTGTGGTTGCCATCTCCTCCTGTCTGGTCATGCCAGCCCTGAGTTGAGAGAGTTCAGCCTCCAGTTTGGCTATATAGTTGCATCTCTCACATGTATTTGTGTTTGTTGGGAGGAGGAGAGGGTTGTCTGTGTACATGAGACAATTGTAGCATTGTCTCAAGATACCCAGATTGACCAGCTGAATTGGAGACGACACCAGTAATCTACCACTCGACATGCTAGAACAGTATAAGGGAGTGCCGTACCTTTAAGGGAAGTGGATATTCACAGGGGTGGTAAGTAGATGTAGTGCTTTACTTAGTACGAGAGTGCTTACTTAGTAGAGAAGTATTGAGAACAAGTGCTAGGCTTATAATATAGTGAGTAGTCTGGTTATACTAAGAGTAGAGCTTCCTTAAGGGAAAATTTGAAGAGCAGACTTGGTGGAGCCAGAAAAAGTTTAACCTTGTTTAACTGGCGCTGCGCTATGCGCACAATCGCGCAAAGCCGTGCAAACGCGGATTTTAAACAGTGAACTACAAAAGAGCTAGAAATGGTCCAAAACAACCAATTACTACAGCTTCTTGTGCTGAGGTCACTTCCTACAGGGACAGGTAGGCTGCTCAAGGCTGCCCACTCCCACTGGTGAGCAAAGAAACTTCCTTCTATCCAAGTAAGGTAATGGACAACACAGGAACTACAACACAGCACAGAATACAGCAATGCCTGTAAACTGGTCTAAACTAGTCGAGGAGAGGTGGGAAAACAAGGATTGTTTTTTTTTGGTAGAAACACACAGAAAATGCAGAAACAGTGATAAATTAGTTACACAAGCTAGCATTTAGTGGGCAGCCTCCACAGTTAAATTAAACAAACAAACAAACAAACTTTCGATCAAATTAGACTAAAATGTAACTTTAAGTGCAGATTTTAAAATAATGCAGCAAACAGTTAAAAAACAGTTCAAGCTAGTTCAGGGTAAGCTACAGAAGCTATTCCAAGTGAAAAAAGCACATATACTTAAATCCAGAAAGTAGTTGCTTTTCTGAGTTCCCTGCTGCTAGGACCACTCTGCAGAACCACGAGGAGCTTGTCTGAGCAGTATAGCCAGAAAAAAATGCCCAGAGGCGGATTTTAAACAGTGAACTACAAAAGAGCTAGAAATGGTCCAAAACAACCAATTACTACAGCTTCTTGTGCTGAGGTCACTTCCTACAAGGACAGGTAGGCTGCTCAAGGCTCCCCACTCCCACTGGTGAGCAAAGAAACTTCCTTCTATCCAAGTAAGGTAATGGACAACACAGGAACTACACCACAGCCCAGAATACAGCAATGCCTGTAAACTGGTCTAAACTAGTCGAGGAGAGGCGGGAAAACAAGGATTATTTTTTTGTTTTTTTGGTAGAAACACACAGAAAATGCAGAAACAGTGATAAATTAGTTACACAGGCTAGCACACTTTAGTGGGCAGCCTCCACAGTTAAATTAAACAAACAAACAAACTTTCGATCAAATTCGACTAAAATGTAACTTTAAGTGCAGATTTTAAAATAATGCAGCAAACAGTTAAAAAAAAGTTCAAGCTAGTTCAGGGTAAGCTACAGAAGCTATTCCAAGTGAAAAAAAGCAAAGATACTTAAATCCAGAAAGTAGTCGCTTTTCTGAGTTCCCTGCTGCTAGGACCACTCTGCAGAACCACGAGGAGCTTGTCTGAGCAGTATACCCAGAAAAAAACGCCCAGAGGAAGATTTTAAACAGTGAACTACAAAAGAGCTAGAAATGGTCCAAAACAACCAATTACCAGCTTCTTGTGCTGAGGTCACTTCCTACAGGGACAGGTAGGCTGCTCAAGGCTCCCCACTCCCACTGGTGAGCAAAGAAACTTCCTTCTATCCAAGTAAGGTAATGGACAACACAGGAACTACACCACAGCCCAGAATACAGCAATTCCTGTAAACTGGTCTAAACTAGTTGAGGAGAGGTGGGAAAACAAGGATTTTTTTTCGTTTTTTTGGTAGAAACACACAGAAAATGCAGAAACAGTGATAAATTAGTTACACAGACTAGCACACTTTAGTGGGCAGCCTCCACAGTTAAATTAAACAAACAAACAAAGAAACTTTCGATCAAATTCGACTAAAATGTAACTTTAAGTGCAGATTTTAAAATAATGCAGCAAACAGTTAAAAAACAGTTCAAGCTCGTTCAGGGTAAGCTACAGAAGCTATTCCAAGTGAAAAAAAGCAAAGATACTTAAATCCAGAAAGTAGCTGCTTTTCTGAGTTCCCTGCTGCTAGGACCACTCTGAAGAACCACGAGGAGCTTGTCTGAGCAGTATAGCCAGAAAAAAATGCCCAGAGGCGGATTTTAAACAGTGAACTACAAAAGAGCTAGAAATGGTCCAAAACAACCAATTACTACAGCTTCTTGTGCTGAGGTCACTTCCTACAGGGACAGGTAGGCTGCTCAAGGCTCCTCACTTCCACTGGTGAGCAAAGAAACTTCCTTCTTTCCAAGTAAGGTAATGGACAACACAGGAACTACACCACAGCCCAGAATACAGCAATGCCTGTAAACTGGTCTAAACTAGTCGAGGAGAGGCGGGAAACAAGGATTATTTTTTTAAACTATTATCAGGGGTGAGAATCAAACCTTGCACCTTGTGGTCAAAAGACATACACCTTAACCACTGTACCACTCGGCTTTTGATAAACATGACACATTTTTCTTTGAAGTTGTCCAGTTCATCCAATGTCTTCTTGATCCAGTCAATCACACCATAGCTATACATTAGTACAAGAGGAAGTGGATTCAAACCTTGAATTTTATTTCTAGACATCAAAGCAGCTTTCAGTATTAGCTTTTAATCTTCTGAATTATTCATTACTACTCTTTGCTCTTATTTGTTCAAGTTTTACTTTAACAATTCATCTATCCCTAAATAATTATAAAACGACCCTCCTGTTTACATTCCATAACATCACAGTTCTGCCATAGGTTGATATTTTCTTGGTGATGTAACTTTTCAGTTATAAATGATGCTTTTGCACATTTATCAAGACCAAATGACATTTTTCCATCACCTAAGAAAGTTTCAACCTTTTGTAATTGTGATTTCATGTGCTTGTCTGAAGAACTATACAATTTAAGCGACTCACAAAAGGTAGATTCAATGTTTTTGAACAAGGTTACTTTCTGGAAGTTAACAGACTATTGGTACAGCTTAAGTAAACAGCTACATGGCTTAAGAGCAGGACAAAACAGCAATGTTGACAAAAAAAATCACCATGGAATATCCCCCTTTGTATTTTTTATCATGACTCATTTGCGAAGTGGTTTGCTACAGTTTCACATTCTCAACTTAGGGTGTATGCAATACATCCATTAGCATTTAACAATCCAAGTATGTGAGACACTGTCAAATGCTTTTCTGCAATTTATCCAAACCATACTTAGGTTCTGCCCATTTTTATGGCTCTATTATGGCTTTATTATCCTCTCTTTTTCAAATGATTTTCTTTTATTACCTTTTTGTTCCACTGACAAGGCTAGACATTTTGTAAGTGACTATATACTATGACTGTATCAGCTGCATTATATCATTTCTATATTGGTGGAAGGCAAGTTATTGGCCTGTAGTTCACATGATGGCTTGCCACTTCTCTTAAGGATGAGTATGGTTTATGTTTTTTCTGTTGTCAGCTTAGCTGGTGTATTTTTGGGATTTGCATATTCTTGAGGACTAAATCTTTATGCAAAGATGTTAATACCTTTAACAAGAAGCACTGTATCTGGACATGGGGATTTCCACTTAGTGTCCTTTCTTAATTTTGTCTCAGCTTCTCTGAGTATTACTCCATTCTGTTTCATGCCTCTATATTTTAGCTTCTGATTGCTTTTTTAACTCTTCTACCCATCTGGCATCTTTGTTACATTCAACACAATCTTCATAAATACTTCTCCAAATGGTAGTGATTTCCTTTTTTTAGGTGGAGTTATACTTTGATTGGATTGTTTCCTAATTTTCTATAAATCTTTTAGGTTTTCAATGAATTGCTTGTTTTTGTACTTGTACTGTCTGCATTCCTTCTAATTTGTTTTCTGCTTCTGATATTTTTCGTTTATTATTTGAGATACTGTGTGATACATTTTGATTTTTTAAGTTGTATGCTGCGTTTGCCATCTATCTTTCTAAGAATGTTTGATAACTTGCTCCCTTTTCTGTATTCTTCTAATACTGATAGTTTAAACTTTTTCCTTGCTGCTTTATAGTTTTCTCTGTTCAGTGCATCCGTGGTTACTTTCCACTACTTTCCTCCCATTCTTTTGTTACTCTGTTTTTGTGGTAATGACTGATCTGTTATTAATTTAGTTGCATAGCAGTATATTCTACTCATTTTTGTTATATCATGTGACACTGTTTTAATATTCTCAGTTACTATATCCATCTGTTTCACCAGTCTTCTATTTGTGTGTTTTCACTGAATTACTGTAGCCTTTCTTTTATCTATCTTAATATGGTTCTCCATTTCCATCAAATCAAGTAGATCTTCTCTTAGATTTTTTTTTCTACTGTGAAATCATCATCTTTGTAATCCATTTCCTGTTTTTTTTTCCATTGCAGTGCAATTCTAACTGGACTTTCATGCCCGTCTCCAGCAGATGTTTCTAGGCTTTTGCGATGTGACATACCCTGTATCCAAGTTTCCTGTTCTGTCTGTTGCACCATCTTATGAGGGTTTACTGACTCATCATATTGTTATATGATCTGTATTGAAGCCTCTATACTAATTCCTTAGGTCTATATTAGAAGACAGAATGTTTAGATGATCGAACACCTAAACAACGATCTTCTAATATAGAAAGCAAAAAACTGGCGAATGGGAGATTTAACACAGGGAAAGATTTCCCTTGGCTGTTCGCCGGACTGTGCTATTTCCCTACTGTTGAGCGATCTCAGACTTGGTATATTTAGTTAGTGGGTGTGGGGGGCACAGCCTCCCATGTCGGGGGTGTGGATGGTGAAGCCCCCCACTTAATTTAAATGTAAAGTAATGTTTTTTGTGTTGTGGCCGAGGGCCATGTTTTCCTGGGATGTTCAACATTGTGCAGTTCAATATTAGAAGATCGATGTTTAGGTATTCGATCACCTAAACATTCGGTCTTCTAATACAGACCGAATTCCTTCACTTTTCAGTTGATCTATCACTATTCTATTCATGTTTCTTAATTTTCTGGCTCACTAAATGTTTTGGTTATTAATACATTTGACTTTTGCTTTATTATCCTTTCCTTTACAAAATGTACCATATGTGGATGTTTTTGCCTGTACATATCTTCAATATCTTTGGAGGACCAGTGTTCATATAGGTTAGTGCAGTTCTTTTTTAGATAAATATTATATCATATCAGATTTCTTTTTTTCCCCATGTTCAAACTTCTTTTGTATTCATTTTGATAGTTTCCTAGTTTTATTCTTTTTTGTAGCACTTGATCAATCACATATTTTTACAAATGATCTAAAGTTTATTTTCCTAAATATTATTTTTTAACTTTTTTGTAGCACTTCAACTGCATATTTTTACAAATTATTTAATGTTTCTATTTCTAATTATTTGATCTGATTTGTTCTGTTAAAGAGCTTACTATTGAAGTATAGCTTTTAACAGTTTGTATAACAATTACTTCTTTCCTATAACTTCTTTCTTGCTCATGTTAAATAACCTACCTGTGGAAATTCTGGATTTCTATCTTATCCTCAACAGTCAACTTTATTGTCCATATCCTCTTTTTCGGTTTATCGGATTTATTTTTTTATGGACTGTTTATTACTTCTAACTAAAGGGCCACCCACAATGCAGCCTGACCATATTGTAGGTATGTTTACATTTTTTTTTTTATTTCTTTTTTTGTCCCACTTGGACTTCATTTTATTGTCCCTGGCCCCAGTGTCTCACATCCACACTGAGTCTATCAGCTTATCTCCTACCCCCTACGGGGATCCTGGGTGGTTGGTAGTCTATGTTCCTGGCCTGGGTGGGTTCTCTTTATGCCCAGTGCACTACCCACCCTGCCTCCCATGTTTGTGAATTATGTATGAGGGCAACCCCCCCTTTGAAATATGCACCCAAGGGAGCATTACTGACAAATGCCCTCCTTCCTGTTCTGTCAGTTGCCCAAGCTGCCTAATGAACCTGAGTCAAATGGGCCATAGACACAGCTTTATCCTTCAACTCCACAAGAGTGGCTCAGATGTTTACATTTCATGAGGATTTTGCACTGATTTTTAGTTCTTGCCCTGGCACTAATGTCTATTCCAGGAGTGGCCACTTTTTAGCATGGGACCTGTACACCAAGGTTTCTTATCTTTTTTGACCTACATTTCTTCATGTTATATAAAATAATGTAGTTTTGTCTTGGTGAGATTTTGTTTAAAACGGAGTACCATGAAAAGGTATTGACTGAGGTTAAATTCAGTTCCAGCAATACCACCAGCTCCTCTTGCTGATTTCATCTCTCCATTTGGATCCATGTGATGGTTTCTCTTATGAAATGTGAGCAACCACTTTATTTTAAAACTCTTGTCACATTTAACTTCTCTAAATATTTAAGGTTTTACACTGGGATTACATTAGACACCCCTCAAAAGTTAGGGTATGTTTAAAGTTCATATAATTAGTAATACTTCATTCTTTAATGTTTGCCAAGAGTGCTCATTTCAGCACCTGCAATGTACCTGGAATGGAATTTCCTACTTCCAAAGTTCAAATGGAGTTACATTTACTGGCAGCATATTTAAGCTTGTCTGAAAATTTTATTTATTTGTTTTTTTATTTATTTAACATTTGCTTACTGGGGAAGTCTGACTGGGCCAGTAGTCCATTTTCAGTGGAGGCCCAGAGAGAAAAGCTCCAGATAAAAAACTACACAGTATAACAGTTCAAACTTTTAAACTTCAGAAGAATATTAATACAGTTCATAAAGAAAGCATACTATACAATGAAAGAAACATAGTATGCAATGGAATAACTATTAAAAAGAAGTAATGTCTTACCATAATGTTCCATCTGTGTTGTTAATTTTCATTCATTCCTTACTGATGGGCTCATAATCGATCCTCAGTTCCGATTCAGCCACTGTATCAAGCTCACGTCAGCTAAAAAACTCTCATGCAAAGATTACCCATAGTGCCTCTCTCCCCATTACCTCAGATCGAGTTTGCACAAGAACATAAAAGTGGAAGCCTTTTCTGCTCAGAATACCCTAAACCAGATAAAAGATCATATCCAAAAAACCTCCAGAAGCCTACTGGAGGGGGATGGTGGGAGGAACGTAATGAATGAATTAAGATGAATAAAGATGGAATGATGTTAAGACATAACTTCTTTATCTGATGTTGCTAATCTTCATTCATTCCTTACTGATGGGACAGAGTTCCTAGCTACCTAGTTTCCTGGAAGGCCGTATGGAAGAATATTTCTGAGCACCACTGAGCCAAAGGCAGCTCTCCCCCGGAGACCAAATCCAATTTGTACTGATTAATAAAGGTATGTGGAGAGGCCCACATTGCTGCTGCACAAATATCATTCATGGTAGCAAAACTGGACAAACCAACAGACAATAACCAATAACAAAAGACTACACGAATCTGCTAGATGGGGTGCCCGGATCCAAAAATCTGCCACAAGAAGTAGAATTACAAGACTTTATTGGCAATTTTATTAAATAAAAATACTGTAATAGTTAAGCGCTTTCATCTACAATATAGACTTCATCAGAACACTGACTTGGGACTCACTGTTGCTTAAAAATATAATAAATTAATAAACACCTGCACCTAATCAAATAATTAACTCTGAACCACAACACTTTTAAAGTGCTCAGTGCTAAGTTAGTATATATAAATATCATATTAAAAATATATGTACAATAAGATAAAATAATGTACAATAACTTGATCAACTGAACATCTATATTTCACCATTAATTTAAAAACTGCATAAAAACTAAAATTCTGTGACAATAAAATCAATCTGCTTCACATTTCAGATTCCATTATGGCTCTGATAGATATAGCATCATTTATTCCTGGATGCACTGTGGCATTTAGTGATATTTGCCATTTTGTTTCTCTCTCATTAAGTTTCCTAGTAATACCCCCTGGGGTTCACCCTCACCTGCTCTAATATGGCAAATTTAAACTCAACACATCCAGGACATCCTTTTTTCTTTATACAATAACCATGGTCATAAATCCTGTTCCTCAAACATCTATCTGTTTTTCCCACGTAGAAACAGGGACATTTTGTACATTTTGCCAGGTATATCACATGCTGCGTTCTACAGTTACCATACTGAAATTTTAAATATGATTGAGTAATGTTCTCTAGTTTGAGTGTAGCCTCTTCCATAATGGCATGACACTGATTACATTTTCCACATTTTTGGGTGCCCCCCTCCCTATTTCCATTTCTTACATTTTTGTTCTTCATCTCAAATTTGTTTTTAAGGTTAAAGCCTGTCTTGTAGACAAATGTAGGACATTCCCCTATTATTTTGTTTATATTTTCCTCAGATTTAAAAATATTCCAGTTGCTAGTTATTACACCTTTAATGTCCTTTACAGAATTTTCATACTGTAAAATACATGCCCGCTGAAATTGGTTCTGATTCAATGGGACTGCATTAAATTTATGCTGTGAATTCACTTCACCCCTACCCAATAGTGGTTGATACATATTACCCCATTCCTTTTTTACATATTTTACAGTATTATCAATAAGGGTACTTGGATATCCTCTTTTATAAAACATGTTACCAATAAAATCTAGTTCCTTGACCATTACATTATACTCAGAAGTCATCCTAGCTGCCCTAATACATTGACCCTTGATTATGCTAGCTTTTTGTTTGTAAGGATGACAACTGGTATATTCAAGGTATGTATTACTAAACGTACTTTTCCTATGTATTTTGGAGCAAAAATGTTCATTCTCTATATAAATAAAAGTATCTAAATAGGATATACCCTGAAAGTCGCTTTTATAGGTAAATTTTAAGTATTCACTGAAATTGTTTAACTAATCAAAAAACAGTTCTAATTCCTGTAAAGAGTCATTCCATAAACTAAATATATCATCCAGGAAACGAACATAGCAATTAATGGTCTTCATCCACTTACTTGGGAATACAACTTCTTCTTCCCAGTTTAACAACACCAAATTGGCAAAAATGGGCGCACAAGCTGCGCCCATCGCTACACCGTTACTTTGTTTGTAATATTCACCTTCATAAAATATATAACTATTCTTTAATACTAAGTCCATAAATTCCAGTGTTAATAAAACTTTATCCCATGAGAAATCAGCATACTTTTGAATAGTTTCCTTAAATTTTGTAAGGCCATCATCCTCAGGAATACATGAAAATAAATCTATAACATAAATTGTGACAAATATAATCCCTTTGTTGCATTTTTCGGCAGTCAATCTATCTAAACAGTCCCACGAATCAATAATAATATGGGGTATTTTTTTATATATAAATTTCAACCACTTGTCAGTCACTTGCCCAAAGGGAAAGGCTTTAGATTTGTTGCCCGAGATGATGGGCCTAAAGGGTGGGTCCTTTAAATCTTTGTGCATCTTCGGTATTCCAATAATGGCAGCTAGAACTGGATGTTTCACTTTCAAAAAGTTGTATAGCTCCACATCAATTCTATTTTCCAACAAAAGAACTTCCATAAATAAATCTATTTTGTGATGTCCTATATTCACTTCATTTAACGATGAAATTTCATAGTTTCCTGAACCTAACAATATTGTGTGCATTTTGTTAATGTAATCCTGTGTGTTATACAACACTATTCCTCCCCCTTTATCGGGTTTCATAACTCGTATATGATAATCATTTTGTATTTGATGTAATAAATCATATTCATTTTTAGTAAAATTGTATCTCATTTTTTGTTTTTGGAACTATTGTATATTTCATTCATTCCATCTATAACAACCTTCTCATAAGTGGCTAAAGTGGGATTCATAGGTGGAATAAAAGTACTAGGTTTTTTTGTACATACCGTTTGTTTTTGCCCTGTTGCTATCATGAAAAAATACTGCTAAATTAAGTTTCCGTATAAATTGCTTAAATTCTACAATGTAATCTATGATGTTACACCTGAAAGAGGGTACATATTTCATACCTCTGGAGAACAGTCTGAAATGTTCTTTTTCTAATTTAAAATCAGTGTAATTGAACACACTGAAATCTCCTAAACTAAAATGTACCTCATTATGTTTTACTATATTTGCCTCATTCCTTAATTTTTCCATTCCCTTTGAGGTTTCTTTTCCTATAATTTCTGTGTTCTGCTCCTAAATGTTCCTCTTGTATATACTGGCCGTCTTGCCTTGTCCCTAAAAAATTCCTATTATCATTAAAATAATCAACATGGTGCATTTTCTTATAAGGGGCTCCCTTTGTAGGGTATGTATTTCTCCTCTTATATATGCCGTCAATGCCTGCTTTTACCTTATCTCATCTATAAACATGTTGCTTCTCATACTGGTCTAAGTCCCTTTTCATCTTTTTACATTTCCTATCGAATTCTTTCTTACAATTACTATCAGTCCATTCATACTGCTTAAAAAAGAAGCTTTCCCATTCACTAAATAATAAGTCTTGTGTAATCGTCTCATTTAACATCTCAGTTTCCTGTATCAAAGCACACATCTTCCTGTCATTACAATTAATGATAAATTGAATAAAAGAAAAAACAAAACTGTCAAAGAGCTTATTACATTCAAGAATGTTGTTCTCATCCACGTCCACGCCTATGGGCTGTTTAGAAAACCTAAAGCCCATACGTACAATTTTTAAATCAAGACATTGCTTTAAATAAAGATTGTCTAGCTGTAAACTCTTCACAGTACTTAATTTCTTACCAAATTCAAAAATGAGGTCTTTTAAAGTTCTATTGTACTCTTTACTCTTACTGACATTAAAGTCAGCCTTAGGTTTATAATTATTACCCTCGAAATCAAAATTGCATTTAACAAACTATTCCAAATTATAGCGTCTAGTAATGTTTTTGCCTTCGTTGCAATTATTATGAGCACAAGGGTGAACAGTACCTGTATCAGCAGCATTTCCCAACACAGAATATGTTTTTTGGGGACATCACGCTTCGGTTTGGCGCCTGAAATGTTGTATTCATCCTCCGATCCTCCCTCATCTCTCCGTCCCAACCATTCAATGAAACGAGGGCGGGTAGCTCCGGTGGATCCATTAGAGGGTCCGATAAACTGAACATCAGCTTCTTGTTCTCCACACGTTGAGGTGTTCAATCCAATACTTCCACTGTATTTGCATGTTGACGTCATCTCCTTGAGGCTTCCACCTCTTCTCTCCAGCTGGCTGATAAGATCTGTCAGCCGTGTTAATTCACCCTTTATAATAGCCATCTCGGACTGCATTTTGTGAATCTCGTCCCTCCTTGTGGGCGAGAAAATGGATGGTAATTCATCCAAGGAATCCATGACCCCTGGGGTCAACTGGTAAAAAACTGGACAAATTAGCAGACGATAACCAATAACAAAAGACTACACGAATCTGCTAGATGGGGTGCCCGGATCCAAAAATCTGCCACAAGACGTAGAATTACAAGAATTTATTGGCAATTTTATTAAATAAAAATACTGTAATAGTTAAGCGCTTTCATCTACAATATAGACTTCATCAGAACACTGAATTGGGACTCACTGTTGCTTAAATAATATAATAAATTAATGAATTAATAAACACCTGCACCTAATCAAATAATTAACTCTGAACCCCAACACTTTTAAAGTGCTCAGTGCTAGTTAGTATATATAAATATCATATTAAAAATATATGTACAATAAGATAAAATAATTTACAATAACCTGATCAATTGAGCATCTGTATTTCACCATTAATTTAAAAACTGCATAAAAACTAAAATTCTGTGACAATAAAGTCAATCTGCTTCACATTTTAGATTCCAGTATGGCTCTGATAGATATAGCATAATTTATTCCTGGATGAACTGTGACATTTAGTGATATTTGCCATTTTGTTTCTCTCTCATTAAGTTTCTTAGTAATAAACCCCCCCCGGGTTCACCCTCACCTGCTCTAATATGGCAAATTTAAACTCAACACATCCAGGACTTGTACTTAGATGTCTATACAAAGCATTGGTTTCGTCTTTTTTCTTTATACAATAACCATGGTCATAAATCCTGTTCCTCAAACATCTATCTGTTTTTCCCACATAGAAACAGGGACATTTTGTACATTTTGCCAGGTATACCACATGCTGGGTTCTACAGTTACCATACTGAAATTTTAAATATGATTGAGTAATGTTCTCCAGTTTGAGTGTAGCCTCTTCCACAATGGCATGACACGGATTACATTTTCCACATTTTGGGTGCCCCCCTCCCTATTTCCATTTCTTACATAATTGTTCTTCATCTCAAATTTGTTTTTAAGGTTAAAGCCTGTCTTGTAGACAAATGTAGGGCATTCCCCTATTATTATGTTTATATTTTCCTCAGATTTTAAAATATTCCAGTTGCTAGTTATTACATCTTTAATGTCCTTTACAGAATTTCCATACTGTAAAATACATGCCCGCTGAAATTGGTTCTGATTCAATGGGACTGCATTGAATTTATGCTGTGAATTCACTTCACCCCTACCCAATAGTGGTTGATACATATTACCCCATTCCTTTTTTACATATTTTACAGTATTATCAATAAGGGTACTAGGATATCCTCTTTTATAAAACATGGTACCAATAAAATCTAGTTCCTTGACCATTACATTATACTCAGAAATATATAGAGAATGAGTTGGTTGCATTTGGTAAACACTCTGGGGGCTGTAGAGTGGGCAAAGGGCAGTGCACAAAACCGGTAATGATCGGCTCCCAGATGGAAGCGGAGGAATTTTCTGGATCGCTTGTCCATCTTTATGTGGTAATACGCATCCTGAAGATCTATACAGCACATCCAATCATCTTTTTCCAGGAAAGGAAGGATAGGTTGAACCGTGACCATCTGGAACTTTGTCTGCTTGACAAACTTGTTTAAAATACTGAAGTCCAAAATGGGTCTCCAGTCCCCTGTCTTTTTTTGGCACTAAAAACAGCCTGGGGTAGAACCCGGATCCTATCTGGTCTGGTGGGACTTTTTGGATGACTCTTTTCTGAAGCAGCTTTAGAACCTCTTGAGCTGCAGATTCCCTTTGACCAGGTGGAATGTCCGGAATATGTTTTGGGGATATGGGGTAAAGACTGAAGGGGATGTGATAACCTCTGATAATCTGCTGCACCCAGGAGTCTGAGGTGATACTTTGCCAGGCGTGTTGGTGCAGTGAGAAATGTCCCCCGATTGCTTCCATAGAAAAGCAATCAGGTCGGTCTTCAGGAGGGTTGGTAGGGCTGGCCAGAGAAAGAATCTCTGGATCCCTGATTGCACGGACCTCCCCTGCCCTGAAAGGGGCATCTTCCACAAGAGTTACCCCCCTCTGCCCTGTGGGGTATGCTCACCATGTGTCATGGAAAGGACCCGGAGACTTCTTGTGCCACATTTTCCTGCTTCTCTGATTCATAGAGAAATATCATTGGGGACTGGAAAAAACAGACACCTACGGCAGACAGGGTCTTACCATCCTGCTCACACCTGGTTAGTGTGTTTTTCACTTTGGATCCAAAAAAGGGAGGAAGGGTCAACTGGAGCATGGAGGAAGGAAGCCTTGAAAGGGTCCGCAAAGTCACAGAGGTGCATCCAGACGTAACGTCTCATGACAACGCCTGCACCCGCCGATCTTGCCGCCCCTTCAGTTCCATGGGAGGCCAACCTCATGGACAAGTTAGAGATGGATTCTAGGGTTGTGAGCTGCAAGGCCACCTTATGTCAAACCTCTTCAGATACATCAGATACAGCTTCTGCTAGTGTTCCAGAGAGCTCCGTGATGAGATCTCTCTGGAGCCTAGTGAAATGTGCCAGATAATTCAATGACCAAATGATAAAGGTTGAAGAGGCAAACATCCACTTCCCTAGTCTGTCCAGTAACTGGGACTCCTTGTTTGGGGGATGAACAGTGTGGCTCTCCTTGGTGAGCTCTTTCTTTGCTGCTGCGACCACCATAGCATCTACAGGCAATCCTTTAGACCAATGAGGGCTATCTTCGGGGAGACATAAGAATTTATCCGGACTCTGGGGGATAGGCTCAATGGAGTCGGGTTTTTTCCAGGCGCAATGCACAACGAGCTGGACAAGCTCATAGGCAGGGTCACCCAGGCAGTAGAGGGACAGGCACAGAAGGCCTGCAAAAACAAGGAAAACTCGGGGGATGGATTTGAGGCCTTCCAATCTCCTCACTGTTTCAAAATTTCAAGGATGTCTCTGAAGGAGACATCTTCAGGAGAAGATTTTGGGGACTCTTCCCCTTCATCATAGTCCATGTCATCCGTGAAAGACTGTTTCGGAGAGTCTACGTGCTTCTTTTCCTCGGAGCCTCCTTGGTGGGGGCTTCCAAGGAAGACTTGGGAGAGAGGGTGCCCTGTTAAAGGGTATCTTGCTGCTCCTGTAGCCGTGTGTCCTGAAGTGGAAGACTGTGTTAACTAAGGCCTAGGAGGACATATGATGTTCCGATGTCTGTGAGTCCAGCTGAGTCTTTGCAGAGGCCAGTGCCCTTTCCATCACCTGAAAATCAAGTTCGCCTGAAGAAGGATGGGAGCCCGGAACAGAAAGGGACAAACTTGGAACTGGGGTCACATCCCGCTCTGACAGACTCGCCGCCAGGAGAGGAACCTCGAGAGGACTCAGTGCCACAGCAGTCATTGGGGCAATAGCACACGGTGCAGAAAAAACAATTGGCGCCAAGCTAGGACCCTCGATGCCGATGGGCCAGTCATGACCCCGAGGATGGCTCGGCTCCGAAGGAGTCGACATCCTTAGGGAAATCATCAGTGCCACAGACAAGGATGCCGTTGGAACCATGAAAGCTGGAACCATTAAAAGCATCAGAGCTGAGGGCTTCAGACCCAGAGAGGTCAAAGAAGGAGTATAAGATAGGAGTCTGTGGGGAGAACTCCTCTGTCTCCAAATGGGATAGAGGGTTTACTAAGGGAAGTCAACCCCCTAGTCATCAAGAGTTGATCCACAAGTCTGACCATGTCTACTTCTGATAGGCTCCTGGAGGATCTGGTGGATATCCCTGATAGGGAGTCTTGATGCTCCAGAAAGGGGCTATACGGCTGTCCTGAGAATGGATCCGTCGACAGGGAGTATCTGGTCTGTGGTGTGGGCTCTCCCTTCGACACTAAGATCGTTGGACCTACAAAAAATGCAGTAGGGAGGGGGAAGTGACTGGAATTGGAGACTCTATTGTTTGGGTCGAAGGGAGAATCTGGACAGGTGCAGTCATGGCCAGTACAGTGGTAATTGGAGCTGCAGTAGCTGGTACCGAAAAGGTCTTATCAGACTTCGGTTCAGTAGTTGGCACCGACGTAGGAGACTCAAGTCCCGGTGCTGATGCAGAAAGAGGCAGTTTAGCAGTCATAATCAGGGTCGGTTTCACAGTTGGCACTGAGGAAGGGGTTCTGAGCCCTGGTGCCGAGGGAACTGGACAATTTTGGCAATTTAGGTCTAGGCTATAAAGAGTTAGATTCTGGATCTTTAGGGCAAGAGGGAACCGAATGGCTCCTCTTCTTATGGTCTTTTCTGGGAGGGGGAGAACCTTCCG
This sequence comes from Protopterus annectens, assembly GCF_019279795.1. Taxonomy (NCBI): domain Eukaryota; kingdom Metazoa; phylum Chordata; order Ceratodontiformes; family Protopteridae; genus Protopterus; species Protopterus annectens. Next base: position 18,895,422 of record NC_056745.1, read on the forward strand.
ACACAGAAAGAGCCTCCAAGAAAGGAGATTTGAGTAGTCCTTTAAGAATGAGTTTATTGCGTCTCTCATTGAGTGTATGAGTACTAAAACCTGCACAAATATTACAAGGTGGCTGAACAGTCAGATGAGGCACATTCAAACAATAAACACAAGAGGAATGTGCGTCCGAATTCGGCATTTTACGAGCACACTGGCCACAAGCTTTAAACCTAGTGATCCCTTTCTTGTCTGCCATAATCATACAAAACACAAGGCCACTACACCTGCAAAACCCGTAATATCAACAACAAGAAAAAACTACAAAGATACATAACGATACAACAAACAAAACATACACTTTTTTTAATATATAAAGAGAGAAATAGAGTAAAGGGAAGAGAAGGGTACCAGCCATGATATCCCGAGAATACTGCAGAGGGTAAGGGTGGGAGCTACCAACGGTGGTAGGAAGGAATACCAGAAAAAATGGTAAAGGGGAGGAAGAATGAGGCACTTTACCAGAAAAGGGGTAGTGAGAGGTAATTAAGTACAAACGACAAAGATTCAACAACAATACAAAGTTTTAACAACAAGCAAAAAAACACTTGGCTGAGAGTGAAGGCTTGACATGTCCTGATCAGTATGCAGCAAACAAGATATGGGGCAATGGGGAAAGAGGCACTATGGGTAATCTTAGCATGAGAGTTTTTTGGCTGATGCGAACTTGCTACAGTGGCAGTGGCAGAACCGAAGATCAGTTCAGAGCCCATCAATAAGGAATGAATGAAGGTTACCATCAGATCTAATGTTTGAACAATAACATACAATAACCTACAGTTATTTTTTTAAAGTTTAATACTTTATTATTCCTCTTGCTGCTACTAGTATTGGAAATATATGGGTGTCTTTAATCGTTAGTGCTCTAGTTTCTGTTTATATACCCTGATATGTTATGGCTTTATGCCCATCACTTCTCAGGGGACTATAGTCACCAGTGCTTATATACCCTGATATGTTATGGCTTTATGCCCATCACTTCTCAGGGCACTATAGTCACCAGTGCTTATATACCCTGATATGTTATGGCTTTATGCCCATCACTTCTCAGGGCACTACAGTCACTAGCTGTAGCTGTGTCAATGATTAGTTACTTTTGTCCTTTTTTTCTTTGACTACTAGATCAGGTTTTCTATCTTCTATTTTCTTAACTGTATGGGATTATCTTCATTTTCAGTAACTCTTTGTGGTTCAGATTTCCAGTGTTTCTCATCTACCTGTATTTTTTTGTGTTTTCTCAATTCCCCAGTGGAGCAATCTTACCACATTACTGTGACTTTCAGTATCCCTCAGCCACGAATATATCACAAACAGTAGAGAGATATGCCGCCTCATAGCAAGAAGTTCTCCAGTCCGATTCTCGGCTGGGGTGCCTTCTGTGTGGAGTCTGCATGTCCTCCCTGTGGTTGCGTGGGTTTCCTCCGGGTGCTCCGGTTTCCTCCCACATCCCAAAGACATGCAGTAGGTGGACTGGACACACAAACTGGCCCTAGGTGTGAGTGTGTGCGTGTGTGCCTTCTGTGGAAGGCTGGGTACCGGGCTGGCAACTCAACACTGTAAAAACTCCACTGCCAATCATGAGCAGACAGATGATCTGCTGTGGCGACCCCTAACTGGGAAAAGCCAAAAGAAGAAGTAGAGAGATATGCAACTGTTTCTAGACCTAAATATCCTTATCTTTCCACTTTTTCCTGCAGACTTTGTAAACCAACATGTACACAGCTCGCAATCTTGAATCAGCATTATTAAGCTATCATCCTTAATTATTCACGCATCACATTTTGATCGATACTTATTTTTTCCAAGAGTTCTCTACACTTTCCAAATAATTGTGGGATTTCCAATTTTTTTCCTTTCCTTCTGGTCATGTACTTTATATTACTTTTGTTTTGAAACATTCTGTTGCTGCCTGATTTCTATCTACTCCTTTCTGAGATACTTCTGCTCTCCAAGCAAAGATGTCACATCTTAAACTTGTTTTCTTCATAGTTAAGTATCTGTACTATATTTGGATCTGATGGTACCAAGAGATATGTATGAAGTCCCATGATTGCAGACCTATATGCATAGTCAATTTCTACTTGACACATACCTCCTCCGGACTGCAGGATATATATATATATATATATATATATATATATATATATATATATATATATATATGGGTCCCCTTCAGAATGCCGAAATTCAAAACTTTGAATCCCATATGATCACAGACCATATGTTCGAAGTTTTGAAATACCGACATTCTGAACGGGAAATCGCGAACCGGGAGATTTCCCTTGTTCTCGTTACAGTGCAATCTCGGAGTTGGTATATTTAAGTAGGGGGGGTGTGGGGGGTGCAGGTGGGCGAAACCCCCCTGCTATACACAGTTTAATGTGTCTTTTTTTTATTTTTACAGGTCTAGTTCACATTTTCAAACATTCAAATGTTTGATCATATGGTCTCGGCCATATGAATTTCGAACATTTGAGCGTTCGGTTATGTGAAGTAGACCCATATATATATATATATATGGGCCAACTTCATAACATTGAAATTTCATAACATTGAATTTCATAACACTGAGACCAAAACATCTAAATTCCAAACCATTGAAAACTCAGAACACTGAAAGTGTACTTCATAACATTGAAAACTACAATGCATAAGTAAATAACATCCTCTCCACCTATAACAACACCTAATTAACAAACAATCTTTCTATTATGTTTTTGCAGGGAGGCAAGCCCCCCTGCACCCCCATGTGGGAAGGATCCCCCCCCCCCCCGTAAATTAAATACACCAACTCCAAGATCGCACTACAATGGAAAAAAGATCATTTCCTAACCTCACTGTATCACAATCACCATATACTGAGGTTAGGAAATTAACTTTTTTCCACTGTATTGTGATCTTGGAGTTGGTATATTTAATCTACTGGGGTGTGGAGGGCAGAGCACTACCCCCACATGGGGGGGGGGTCCAGGAGAGCTTTCCCCCCCTGCAGAAATGTAGAAGAAAGTGTGTTTGTCAGTTAGGTGGTGTTGTAAGTGGAGGTGATATTACTTACTTGTGCAATGCAATTTTCAATGTTATGACGCACACTTTCAATGTTCTGAGTTTTCAATGGTTTGGGTTTTCAGTTTTTTGAGTTTTCGATGTTATGGTCTCAATGTTATGAAATTCAACGTTATGAAATTTCAATGTTATGAAGTAGACCCATGTATACATATGTATCATATATATATATATATATATATATATATATATATATATATATATATATATATATATATATATATATATATATATATATATATATATATACACACACATATATATATAACTGAGTTTTTGCACACGATGCCTTTTTGCACACTATTCCTTTTAGTATGCACACGGCACCACTACTGTCTGACCAATTTGCCTTATGTATCTGCAATTGTAATGTTGATGAAAATGCACACAGCACCCTGCTTGTTCACACTTTTCTATTGGAAAGGAACTGTTGTTAATTTAAATGGCCTGCTAGAACAATGTATATAAAAGAAGTGAAAATGGTTGCTCATACTTATGAAACATGTCTTTCGAAGAAGTCTTGATAATAAATAAGGCAAAGCTAAGTTCTACAAGAGTTGTTGGTGTTATTTACAATGTTATTGAATGCTTTTATTGTCACGAAGTTCATTTCTTAGTATATATATATATATATATATATATATATATATATATATATATATATATACATATATATATATATATATATATATATATATATATATATATATATATATGGGTTGCCTTCAGTTTACCGACTGTCCACTTCCCCGACACGCATTCAGCCGAGGCTTCAAATTACCGACATTCCCAAAGCTGACATTACCCGCATGGTTAGTGAACACTTGGCCATCTACTTGAACTTTGCCCCCGTACCCCCGTGGTAGTGCATTCTCAGAGTTGGTATATTTAGTAAAGGGGGTGTGGAGGGCAAAGCTCCTCACATATGGGGGTGTGGGGGGCACAGCCCCCCATCAGTGGGTTTGTTTTCTTCGGGTAGTTTTTCCATCGGGAAGGCCAAGTGTTTACTTACCATTCGGGAAATGTCGGCTTTGAGAATGTCGGTGATTTGACATGTCGGTAAACTGGGTTTTGGGGGAAGTGGACTGTTGGTAAACTGAAGGTAACCTATATATATATATATATATATATATATATATATATATATATATATATATATATATATATATATATATGGGTTGCCTTCAGTTTACCGACTGTCCACTTCCCCGACATGCATTCAGCCGAGGCTTCAAATTACTGACATTCCCAAAGCTGACATTACCTGCATGGTTAGTGAACACTTGACCATCTATTAGAACTTTGCCCCTTACCCCCATGGTAGTGCATTCTCAGAGTTGGTATATTTAGTAAGGGGAGTGTGGAGGGCAAAGCCCCTCACATATGGGGGTGTGGGCGGCATAGCCCCCCCCATCAGTGGGTTTGTTTTCTTCAGGTAGTTCTTCCATTGGGATGGCCAAGTGTTTACTTACCGTTCGGGAAATGTCGGCTTTGAGAATGTCGGTAAAGTGGGTTTTGGGGGAAGTGGACTGTTGGTAAACTGAAGGTAACCTACATATATATATATATATATATATATATATATATATATATATATATATATGTGTAAAGTCTTGACAGATGCTAACAGATATGTATGAAGTCTCATGACTGCAGACTTATACATATAGTCAATTTCTAGGAGGCTCATGCCTCCAACACACTAAAAGATATATATAGTTTTAGCATATTGTTTTTAATGTATCATTTGATAAAAAAAAAAATATTTTCCTGATCCAATGGTTTTCAGGGCCACTCATATCACACTAAAGGTGCAAGTTAAAAGAGTACGAGAATTTGATTTATAACTTGAACTTTATTCCTGGATGTCAAGGTAATTTTGATTATTATTTTCAGTCTTCTAAAACTATTCGACTGTCATTATTGCCTATTTTTCATCTTCTTATCTAGTTCCAGATGTACTTTCTCTTGTTCAACTTATTTTAAATCAAGTTCCTCTCCCACGTTGATATTTTCTGGCTGCTTCAGTTTTTTTCTATAAATGTTCCATTTGCACATTAAGTCAAAATATAATTTTTATTTAATCTGGGAAACTTTTGGCCAGTTGTAGTTGTGCTTTCAAGTGCTTGTCTGATGAGCTATGCAGTTTAATAACTCACAAAAAGTAGAAGATGTCAAAGGGCTAGGCTGATTTCTGGTAGTTACATTGCAAATGTCCTACTCTGTTGAGTGAACAGCTTAATGGATTAAGGACAAGGCAACATAGCAGTAGTAAAAATCTTCCTGGAAAATCCCCCTTGGAATTTTCAGCCCTAAGAGAATAATTTGCCCTTTATCATGACTTACATGCAAAGCAGAAGCTACGAAGCACTGAACCACAAAAAATATAGGAAATTACATTGCTGATAATATGGGGTAACTAAACACCAACAATAGAACATTAGAAGAAAGAAAACCAAATACTCCTTACTAAAAAGGACAAAAATGGCATTTTGCATAGAAATATTCGTGTTCTGCCACTGTTTAATACTATTACACCATTAGAATTATTGTGGCAACTTCGAGTTAACGCCCACCAATATCTAGGGCTTAATGAAACATGTACTACTCTTCCATATTTAAAATTGAAAAGTATGTGGAGATAAACTCCACTAAATGTTTACTAGGTTATGAATAAGAACTGTGTTCATATTTAAGTACTGTTGTTTATTTAAGAAAAGATAATAGTATATTCATCTACTTTATTTCATGTCATTAAGTTGAATTCCAGTTTTGGTTATTTATATACTCATGATTTGAAATGTATATGGAGTGTTTTCACTTTATTACTTCATGTGAACACTAGCTTTAGTTCAGTTAGGTTAGGGTTAAGATTCTACCTTAAGGTGATTACCTATTTATTTATTAATTAATTAAAAATTCACAAAGTCTAGTCACATGACATTTTTAAAACACTTTTTAAACAGTGATTTGAA
>NC_056745.1:18901995-18993172 GCF_019279795.1 Protopterus annectens
ATCTCTATCTCTCCAGGGTCTCCTCCACCTGTTCCCTACTCTCACTACAGATAACAATGTCATCTGAAAACATCCAGCCACTGGGGATGCACAAGCCAGCGCATTTCTTTGTGCCGGTCCCAAGCCCAGATAAATGGGGAGGGTTGCATCAGGAAGGGCATCCAGCATAAAAACTTCGCCAAATCATTTCACACAAAATAATTAAATATGTATTGGAATTATTTGTTAAAAGAGAAGAAAGCATAGAACAAATTTATGAAGGTGAAAATTTAAATAATGAAGAAAATCAGTATTTAGAACAAAAATAACTATGAAAGAATTTAATGAAATTCTAAAAGATATTAACATGAATTCAGCAACAAGACTGCACAGAATTGAATACGGTATGTATAAAAAATGAAGGAATGGATAAACCGCGGTGGTACAGCGGTAGCGTTGTTGCCTCACAGCAAGATGTTCTCCTGTTCGATTCTCGGCTGGAGTGCCTTCTGTGTGGAGTCTGCATGTCCTCCCCATGGTCAAGTGGCCTCCAAAAGACATGCGTGAATGGGCGTGCCTTCGCTGAAGGTTGGGGGCCGGGATGGCAACTCGACACCATAAAAAAAAAAACTGCTTCCAATCATTAGTGGACCGGAGTTCCGCTGTGGTGACCCCTAGCCGGGAAAAGCCGAAAAGACAAACAAACAAAGAAATGAAGGAATGGCAAAATATAATTTTTATAGAATGTATGAATAAATGGTTAGAAACTGGAATTAGAAAGAGATATGTGCATGAGTTCTAACATTTATATTTGAAAAAGGAAATAAAGAGGAGATTGTAGCCCTATAACACTGAATAATACGGACTATAAACATTTTAAGAATAACAAAAACGTTACAAAAAATGGATAGTATTTATGACCAAATGTATCCAGAAGAAAAGGAAAAGGAAGTCCAGAGTTATTATGGATAATAAAGGAATAATCAATGAAATCATAAATAAAAATGTAGAAGGGAAGGTTGAGATAGGTGATACAAGTAAAGCCTATGATAATAATCAATATAAATCATTATGGGGAATTTTTCAGGCATATAATGTAAGCAAAAAAATATTACAATTAAAATCTGTTTCTGAAAGGAACTATGTGAGACTAAATGTAAACAGCTGGATTGAGGAAGAAATAAAAATACAATGTGCAATAAAGCAGGGCCGCCCAGCTAGTAGCGTAACTTTCTCATTAGTTATTTAATGTAATAGTGAAGGAAATTAAGAAAATGTCAAGTGGCACTGGATACAAAATGATGAAGGAAGTACAGTTGTCAATAACGTATAATTATCCAGATGATATTGTACTAATTGTTAACAATAAAGTATGGATGGAAGAAATAAATGAAAAATTAAGTATAAATTAAAAACGGTTTAAGTATAAACAAAAGAAAAGTAAAGGATTTGGTTTTGGGGGTATGATAGGAGGTATCAAGTTCAATGAAAAATATATAGATATATTAAGAATTGGAAGGAATGAATGCAGACAACAACAACAGATAATGTAGAAGTAAAGGATATGACTTGTTTTTGGAAATCATACAGATTTTCATATAGAAAAAAATCACACTTGCCGAACACCATGGTAATAGGGAAAACTGCGTATGTTGCTAACATCTATATGATTCCTACTAAGTATGAAAAGGAACTAATGATAATTACATTTTCCTTTATATGGGGCTCTAGACCGAATCCAGTCAAGAGAGGGATCCTACATATGAAAGAAGAGCAAGGAGGCTTGAGTTTAATGAACCCAACCGTACATGCAGCATCTTTAATTTTATATAAGGTATTAAAAGAAACTGTGAAGGAAAATAACAAATTGATACAAATGATACTATATAAATACAAACAACTGTGAGAAAGAAGTTAAAAAAAGAAGTAAAAGCACTGTGAATGAAGAAATGAAAGAGAACCAAAACAAAACTGTGTTATGGAAAACTGAATATATGTGAGAAAAATAGAAAGGAATGGTACTTAAATATTATGAAAGCATTTTAGTGCACTGATGCATGGAAAGATTTAGGAATAGAGAAGAAAAAGCCATAATGATAAGATATAATAACTATAAAAAGATTAAAGAATGTAATGACTTTTTATGTAGATCGTCTATTACAAAATTGCCAGTCAAGGCAAATATGCCATATAAGAAGCAGTATAGAATATGTAATAAATGTGGAGAGTTTGAGACTACTGGGCATGTGTTTTGAAAAGTGAATGAGTTAATACTTCATGGAAAGAAATATTTAAACATCATAAAGTGAAAAGTTTGTTAAAATTTGAGCAAATAAATATGGACATGATAGAATTTGGTTGTTATGCTGCACAAAAAGTGAATAAAATGGACACTAATATTTTACGTTTCATGTACTATATGGAATGAGAGACTAAATGAAATCAAATACAATAGAAAATGGACTTTGACAAAGATTTTGGTGAATTTTTTTGGTTGTACACAAAGGAGTGGTGGATGCTTAAATTGAAGTTTATAATGCGTGGAGATTTATAAATAGATGTAAATAATGTAAATATGTAAATAATATGTAATGTACACGTCAATTAAAAAACCCTACTTTCAAATGGCATTTGTGGTGTTAGTATACATGAGTACATGCGTATGTCTTGTTCCTAGTGCAGAGGCGGCTGGTGCACAAGATGGAAAATCAATAGAAGGTAGCACAGGCAAATGCCAGCCTGGAAAAAGCAAGTAATGCAGAGGGAAAAACCTCGGAGGTAGCTTATCCAAAAAGCTGTTTGACTGGACCAAGGAATAAGTCAGTGAGGAGTGTACAGTTACAACAGAGAGAAGTGTATAGTTAAAAATCTCCAATCAGGAGGGTTGCGAGATGATGTACTGCAGGAAATAGTACAAAAAGTGAGCCAGAGAATGAGGTTTAATGGGAGGACATTATGGAAAAAATAAATGAAGGAGATACAGATGTAATGCTGGGAGGAAGCAGTAGAAAGACAAAAAAATGTAAAGGCAGTAATGACTACAAGAGAAAGAGAGAAAAAAGAAAAAGAGGACACTGTAAAAAGAAAATATGTTGTAAGAATATAAAGCAAAAGAGATCAGAATTTAACAGATACGAGTTATGGGACAATGTCATTTTACCTTTGGGTAAAAAGCACAAGAGATAAGAGCATTTATTTTGACTAAGAGAGATATTTTATAACCTTTTTCTTTGAGAATGTATGAGGTATAAACAGATTTGAGTGAATATGATAAAAAAGACTAAATATCAATCTATGGAATGAATACATAATAAAACCATCTTTTTGAGAAACTAAAAAGAAAGCTTGCATACAGATTTGAACCAAAGTGGAAAGAGAAATACTTTAAAGAACATTTAAAAACATATATGTAAAGAAATTTAGACATTTCATAAGTTTATGATAATAGGGGTTTATGGATTGAGGCATGGGATTGCGATGTCATTCTGAAAATGGAAATGGAAACAAAACTGTACATATTCAGAGTATTATAAATGTTAACGGTAACGAAACAAAACTGTACATATTCAGAGTATTATAAATGTTAACGGTAATGAAACAAAACTGTAGATATTCAGAGTATTATAAATGTTAACGGTAACGAAACAAAACTGTACATACTCAGAGTATTATAAATGTTAGCGGTAACGAAACAACACTGTACATATTCAGAGTATTATAAATGTTAACGGTAACGAAACAAAACTATAGATATTCAGAGTATTATAAATGTTAATGGTAACGAAACAAAACTGTACATATTCAGAGTATTATAAATGTTAACGGTAACAAAACAAAACTGTACATATTCAGAGTATTATAAATGTTAACGGTAACGAAACAAAACTGTACATATTCAGAGTATTATAAATGTTAACGGTAACGAAACAAAACTGTACATATTCAGAGTATTATAAATGTTAACGGTAACGAAAGAAAACTGTACATATTCAGAGTATTATAAATGTTAAAGGTAACGAAACAAAACTGTACATATTCAGAGTATTATAAATGTTAACGGTAATGAAACAAAACTGTACATATTCAGAGTATTATAACTGTTAACGGTAAAGAGTGTTGTAAAATATTGGGCACAACCACAGGCATGTTATTTTTGTGGAAAAGAACATAATTTAGTTAATACTTGTAACAAAATGAAATGTTATATATATGTGGTAAAACAGGGCATGAAGCAAAAATGTGAACCTGAATGTTATAAAAGTAAAAAAAAAGACATTTACGGATTATTGTAAAGAAAAAAAATAATGAGTTAAGTATTATAAATCAGAGTAAGAGAAACAAGTACTGAAGATGAGCTAGAAATAGAGGAAACCTCAGTAAAAAGGAAGATACGGAAAAAATAATGAGTTAAGTATTATAAATCAGAGTAAGAGAAACAAGTACTGAAGATGAGCTAGAAATAGAGGCAACCTCAGTAACAAGGAAGATACTGAAAAAATAATGAGTTAAGTATCATAAATCAGAGTAAGAGAAACAAGTACTGAAGATGAGCTAGAAATAGAGGAAACCTCAGTAACAAGGAAGATAATGAAAAAATAATGAAGGAGGTGAATTAAGAGATTGAATCAGAAGTTGTCATTGTTGAAGTGACTCCCCAACCCCATGTGCAAAATGGGAAAAAGGGTGGAGGATGGATGGATATAAGCTGGAAAATGGTAAGAGGAAAAAGAATTCCATTGGTAAGGAAAGTTAAAGATAGAAAAAGCATATTTAAAGCAATTAATATAAAGGGAAATCTGAAGGGGAATGGATAAATTATTTCTTTTAAGAAGTTATTATAGGACTAAAATAGGGAAATGAATAATTTAAAAATTGTTTCAGTGAATGTTAATAGTACTAAAATATTACTAGAAGGATAGAAATTTTAGAATGGTGTAACACGTGTGATACTGATATTATTATTGTTGAAGTTATACGGATTCTGACACATGAAGAAAGATTACAGACAAAACGTATGGGATGGGGAAATAATATGAAACAGCGAATGAACACTGTTCAGGAAAAGTAGTAGAAGAGCAGTGAAAATTTGGGATGTTATATTAGTCAAGAAGGGAAGATCGACAATTATGGAAGTAAGAGGGCAAGAAAGTGTGTATAGAATTATTGCTATATATGTGCACATGATTAGTAAAGAAAGGGAGACTCCATTTCAGAAAATACCAGGCTACACATTCTTCCAAACATTCAGACCACAAACAGAAAGCAAGAAAACTAAAGGGGGAGGAGTACCAATATTTAACAAAGATAAATACACCTTCAGATTGGTTAAACAGTATGATGCCCTAGAGATACTTCAGGTGCAATTAATTGTTGGTAGAACACCTATTCAAGTCATTGCCAGCACAGAACCCCCTCCATGAATCAGGGCACCCACTCTGTATATTTGGATCAACTTAAGTCTATCAAGATACATCCGAAGACAATGGTTTTGGATGACTTTAACTACCCTAGCATTGACGGGGTGAATTACTCGTGCTCAAACTCACGTGCCCAAAGGTTACTCAACTTTGTCAACTGCAATGCCCTAGACCAGCTAGTTGACACCCTCACTAGATGCGCCAACTTCCTGGATCTGGTGCTTACAAATATGGGAGACCAGTGTAGCACCTCTACCAAGAGTTCATCCCTAGTGATATCTGACCACAAATCAGTTTCATTTGAAGTAACTATCACACCTGACCCCCCCACCAAAGCAGGAACTAGACTAAAAATCTTCTCTAAAGCAGATTATAACCTCTTACAGGATGTTATAAATAGCTTCACTGCACCTCCCCCCTCAGATGGGACCAGCAACTAGGCCAAGCTCTACACCAATGCCCTATACAAGCACCTGTATAAATTGCATTGATTTGGCAGTACTTGTTAGGACCAAAACAAGCTCTTCAAGGAAGTACAAACCTGCCTGGTGGACAACTGCCATTAACAGGCTCTACAATAAAAGGAAGAAACTGCTGTCCAACATTAAGAAGGAGTGGGCTGTAAAATGGAGACACTCCCTCCTCAGCTTAAATAAGCAAGTAAGACTTCTTGTGAAGTCCTCCAAGGCATGAATCCAAGTTACCTTCCTCAACTAAAGACAAACATAAGTCTTTCTTCACTTACATCCATAACCTAAAAGGTAAGACCCAGATTTGCGCTGAACTGGTACTTAATGCTAACACATGTACTGAGCCTGTGGACATAGCTAAACTGTTAGCAGACAGGTTCGGTAAAAACTTCATTGCCCTATGCTGACACATGTACGTCATGCCATCCCTACCATTTCTCTCCTATCTTGCATCTCTAAAGGGCAGGTCATAGATGTCATCTCTAAGGCCAAAAACACAGCATCAGTGGGACCTGATAACATCCCAGGCTACGTCCTACATGGGCTCAAACAAGAATTAACACCACCATCAGGTACTCTTCACTCAGTCTAAGCTCCAGCTTAATCTCAGCTGACTGGAAAACAGACACCATTAAACCACTGGGCAAAGGTGGTGTTTCTACTGACCCCTGGAACAACAGACCTATTAGCCTGACTAGCCTTATCTGGAAGGCCATGGAGAGAATCATCATGGAACTCATCAGCAAAGACACAGAATCTCTAGAAACTACAGATCCTACCCAGTTTGTATTTGTCAAGGGGAAATCATGTCTGGTAAACCTTGTGGAATTCTTCAAGACAGTCACCAGGGACCTGGAGGGGAAGTCTGTGCATACAGCCTACCTAGACCCAGCCAAGGCATTTGACACTATCCCACACTCGAGCATCATTGACAAACTCTCCCAGCTAAATATCAACAGTTGTAGCATAAGGTGGGTTGCAAATTGCCTCACTGATAGAACCCATACAGTCAAAATATGGGAATCCACCTCCAACAGCAGACCCGTAACCAGTGGTGTTCCACAGGGATTGGTCCTGGGACCTCTACTGTTCACAATCTATTTCTCCGAAGTATGAGCTAAAATCAAGGGACTGTGGCTGACAAAGTTTACTGATGACTGCAAACTGGGTCATACAATCTCCAAACAATGTCAACATCTTTCAAGATCTTATGCAGACAAATGATTGGTGCCAAAGTTGCGACCTCAAACTCAATGCAAAAACTGTATTATCATTCCTTTTGGTAAGAGTGATGTTCCTGCAAATTACCACATCAATGGCAATACCCTAAGTACACACTCAGTGGTGACAGTTCTGGGCACTTAGGTTGACAGCAACCTTGCCTTTGATCACCATGTCTCCACAGTGGTAAAAAAGGCATTCTATGTGGCTCTTCTCATAAGTAAAAGCATTGCCTTGTGAAAAAGAGAAGTTATCACCTCCTTGTACTCCTCACTCATTAGGCCAATAACAGAGTAAACACCCCTTTTGGTATGTACCTTTCAAAGTACCTGTAGCAACTGGAGAGACCACAAAGGTTCCTCATGAGAAAAATTCAAGGTCTTCAGCATCTGTCCTAAAAGGATAGTCTAAAATCACTGTCACTTTATTTGGTTTCATACAGACTACTCAGATGCTATCTCTGCCTTGTGTATAAGGCAACCTTTGACTCTGTTTTACTGGAAATGCTGCATATCCGTAAGTCAAATGGTACACAGTTTACTCGCTCTAATGGCCTTAACCTGGTATGTGACATTAATAGAACTTACTTGAGGAACAGATTTGTCACTCAGAGGTTACCACACCTTTGGAACGGACTCCCACTTCACATCAAATAGAGTACCTAATTGGACCTCTTCAAACCCAATCTGGACGACTGAAGGGATAACCGTAAATTAACCTTGGGGTTCCACCTGTGTCCCTCTTGGACAGGGGCAAGAGGCTAGGCTTGTAAGGACCCTGGGGTAGTTAGCTTAGTACTTTCTATAACCTTGTGCATTTGTAAACACGAGTGTAATAATTACAGGAGATTTCAATTGTGACTTAAGGGGAAATAAAAAGACAGTAAAAGATGTAAAACAGCTGATAGAAGTAGGAAAATTGATTATATGAATAATACAACATGGACTAACAGGAAATGTACTTCAAAATCTAAGAAACACTGTTTTCTGGCATCAGAAGGGATACGTATAATGAAAGAAGAAATTATTACAACATGTTTCTCGCAACATTTGGCAATATGGCTGAAAAGATATAATAAAGAGCATATAAAGGTAGCAAAGTGTATGAAAAAAATAAAAGAAAAGGAATTGAATGAAATTAAAAATGAAACAAATATAATCAGTTACATAATGATCATATTACTATGAAAACATTTTAATGTTAAATGGTCAGGGTGGTGGAGTGCTTTTAAAAGAAAATATAAAGATAGTTATCTGTGGCAGATAAAGAAATGCAGTAATATGCAATAATACACAGAGATATGATGAATAATTCAGAAAATTAATAGAGATTATTATGAAAAGAAAAAAATTGTAAGAAAAATTATGGGAAATTAGAGAATAACTGTATAAACAAAGGTATTTTACGCAGAATAAAAATAGAAGTTTCTCATTATTTAAGTAAGACAGTGAAGGAGGATAGTAGCATAAGGAGAGAAATAAAAGATAAAGAAGGTAACAGAAGGAAATTTCAGCAACAAATTATGGAAATCATTGTACGATATGTGGAAGAAATGTTTAGCAAAAAAAGAGCCATAGTAAAAATATACAGGAAGTAAAAATAATTCTGAACAAATTAATAAAGAATTTGAAAATGAGATCAGACTATATGAATTAGAAAAAAGTGTTTAAACAGTTAAATGTAGAATCAGCACCTGATCTGGATGGTATTGGGTTTGAAATGTATAAAAAATCTAGAAAGATGGCAGACAAATTATTAAATACGTGTATTCAATGAATGGTTAAACGAAGGATTAAAATACAAGGAATATGTGTAGCAGAACTTTAAAGTTCCTCATTAGCACTCTTCAAGAAAAATCTTGACTAGTGGATGGGAAACAGGAAATACACTCCGGGGATCACTTCTGTGGCTCTGCTCGACAGGGGCACAGGAAAATAACTTTCTTGGGTGGCATAAGCCAGGGAACCTTGTTGGCTAGGCTTACTTAGTCCCTTGGGCCAATAGCCTAGTACCTACCTAAGAACCTATATATAAAAAGGGAGGAAAACATATTTAAAAAAAAATGGAGACCAATATTTCAGAATAATACAGACCATAAGATATTTATGAAAATAATACGAAAGAGACTTGAGAATGAGGTGCAATAAGTAATGGAAGAAAGTGTATAAAGTATAAAAGGAAAGGATGCCAATAATTATTAATTATGGTGAGAGAAATTATGGATTACATAAACAGAAAAAAGATATAAAACTTATGGTAGGTGATAATAAAGCATTTGACTCAATACACCATGATATATTGTGGAAAATAATGGACATGTATAATGTTAACAATAAAACCAAGCAAATGCATAGAAATGCTTATTAGCATAATAAAGTAAGAGTCTTAGTCAATGGATGGCTAAATAAAGAAATGGTTATGAATAATGGTATAAGATAAGGGTGTCCTATTAGCAGTAGTTTATTTGTTTAAATCACAAACAATAGTTATAGAGGTAAATCAGAAAATGTAGAATGCAGATTATAAAATTAAAATGGACATTGAAATTCCAGTTATGATGTCATATGCAGATATTATAACAATGAAAAAACAGAATGGGGGCAGAGCCTGAATGGCTAACTGGTAGCAGCATTTTGTTAGAGCTCCACAAAACTAGTTCAAATAACAGGAAAATAATTAATTTCATCAAACAAAAATATCCAGCTATTATTGATAAACTTATGAACTAACAGTGTACTAACTTAAAAAGCTTTTTGTCAATATTTTCCTGTCAAATTAATCTGGATACTACTATAGCCACTTGGAAATGAGTAACTCAAAGAACTCACACTCTGAAACAGCCTTGAAGAAGGAAATCCAATTGATGTCCTCTGTACTGCAGGAGCTGTCATTGAAAATGGATAGTTTTAAGGACAACCTTGAAAATCTAAAAGAGAACTGCCAAAAACAAACAGATGTCTTTAAAGAATTATTACAGCAGCAACAAACAAAAATAATGGACATTGAAACATCTCTCTCTGATATAGATGGAAGGTTGAAGGAAGAAGAGAACCAAAGTGAATTTCTCTTACAACAAAATAACTGGTTAATCAACAAGATAGATGATTTAGAAAACAGAGAAAGGCGCACAAATATTAGAATATTTGGTCTTCTGGAGAAAGCTGAGGGTGAGGACATTATTTTATTTTTAAATTCCTGGTTGCTGGAATTCTTAGACCTAAAAGAAGGACTGTCAAATGGGATAGAAAGGACTCATCGAGCCATAGGAAAACCTGTATCATCCTCTCCTGATACTTCTCCTAGATCCATTGTAAGAAAGTTTTTATCATACCTTGATAAAGAACTTATACTAAAGTCAGCATGGAGGAAACAACACCAAATGAGATGTGATAATGACTATTCTACTAAAGTTCTAGGTTTAAGGAAGAAAGCATGGCCATTTGTAAAATTCCTGAAACAAAACATAATCAAAGCTCAACTTGCATATCCTGCAAAAATCAAGATTCTTTACTCAAACGAAATGAGAACCTTCAACAACATAGATGAGGCAGCTTCTTTTATCAAGAACAATAATATAATTACAATTCCAGAAGAAATGGAATGGTCAACATCTAACTCACTGAAAAGATCCCAAGAAAAAATTCCTGGACTGATGTAAAGAAGAAGAAACAAAGAACTGAAATAAAAAATGTAACAAGTTTAAATATTCTCAAAGATTCTACTAAAAAGTGAAATATATACTAAAGGAAACTGAAACCAAAACGTAAGTACATTTACTTTTTTTTAGTTGTCTCAATATGCATAATATTGTTTATAATTCTTCTGTTTTTCTTTTTTAATATAGTGATGCTTCAACTCTACTTACTACAGGATGAGGCTGCTTGTGTCAAGTGGTTAGCACAATGACACTCATATCAAATTTAAATCTGTAATATTATAGGGATTGTTTCTTTCAAAAAGCTCATTTTAATTACTTGATAGATTGTCTTGATGAGATAGAATTGAGAATGGGAGGTGGGGAGAGGAAGGAAAAGAGCAGTGAATGATCTGGGTGTCTCCGTTAAGAAATACTGACATGCAGCTCATACAGATGGTTTGTAACCATCGGGTTTCATGTGGCTACAAGATATCAAGCAATAAGCAGCAGGTTGTTGTTGTTGTTTGTCTTTCGGCTTTTCCCAGTAAGGGGTCACCACAGCGGAACTCCGGTCCGCTAATGATTGGCAGTAGATTTTTACAAACCGCCGAGGTGCCAGCTCGACGCCCAACCTTTAATGAAGGCATGCCCATTTACGCACGCATGTCTTTCGAAAGCTATCCAACTGCAGGGAGGACATGCAGACTCCACACAGAAGGCACTCCCAACCCACGTCAAGAATTGAACGGGAGAACCTCTTGCTGTGAGGTAACAAGGCTACTGCCGTACCACCGCAGCTACAAGCAATAAGCAGCAGGTATCGGTAAAAAAATATAAATAAAGTAGTTATATAACTGATCGGTGTTGAACACTTCATTGTTACAGTTTAAAACCATTTTTTTTTTCTTTACACGAACTATCTGATGAGGTTATGAATAAATAGCAGCTGTTTACAAGAAGCCGCAAGCTCATTTCACAGTCAAACACACTTGCGAACACATGAATAGCGTCCTTGTAATCATTCAACACCACAGTAACACTAATAGCTTGCACTCACACTCTACAAGGATATGATGATGTAAAAGAGAGAGAAAGAGGACAGAATACAGTATAATCTCACTAGGGAGAGAGTAAGAAAAAGGAAAAAAATAGTGTGAACACATTCAGCTTTATCGGACGACAACAACTATAAAATTCAATATGAAAAAAGCCCACTATACTAGTACACGAACTAAATCACTAAAATAGAAATATAAATAAGAACAGTTACTTTTACAGAGTGGTGAGTGGCAGGGATTCAGTGTATAAACTGTTAGTCAAGATACCAAGAGTTTTCACGTCAATACAGCTGTACACTTCCTGTTACTCTTAAAGTGATAAGCACCCTCTAATATAGTCCTGATAACACGCTGATTATTAATGTTCAAAACATTCAGGAAATGGTCAGGAAAATGTTTGGAATTTTATGTACAGAATTTATTTTATCTTCCAAAAGCTTTGATTTCAAAGCTATATTTGCACCTTCTTGACTGTAGCTGTTGTACTGCTTATAAAAAACCCTGTGACAGATTTAAACATTGTTTTAAATAAAAATATTTACGTGTGTGTGTGTGGGGGGGGGGGGGGTTGTGGATACATATGTGTCTTTGTTAAAAAAATAGTGCAGGACAGATGACTGTCCATTAACACATTTTTTTTTTTTTTTTTTTTAGTGTATGAGGAATTTGCTAATTCCAAAATAAATGATAATTCTGTATGATGCCACCCTGCTAGCATGTGCTTGCATGAGATAGCTGATTGACTAGCACAATGTATAATTAGATGTTAAAGACCAAATGCATTCCAGTTCTAACTGTTGTTTACTGAACAGGGATATCCTGTAATGTAAACAGGCAGCAGTGTGTCATACATACCAGTTAATGCGTGCTAGCCAATTTGTTTCTGTAATACATTTTTTGGCACAAGTATTTAAAATATATACACAAAGTTCTATAGTATGTATTGGGCTGTTCTACCACTTTATTATCTCATTATGACTTTCAGTGCACCTAGCATAGCACATTCAAAGGATACATGGTTAATCAGTTGAGTGGATTTAAACATCAAATTCCAGCAATTTTAAAATACTGATGGACAGTTAATCTGTAAAATGCAGTGACATGATATTTTACAATGGACAACAGATACGATTTTAATTGTCCACAGCACTGACATAGACAAGTAGGCTACATTATGTATAGTTAGTAACAGGCATAACAGCAGTCTGCTGCCAATCATACACATGCTGAAAATCTCTCTTAGATTGATGTTCAACTCTTTAATAGATTGTATTTCAAAAGGAGAATTGACTTGTATATTGTAAAGCTCTTGGCTAGACTCAGAATATTTAGTTGGAATAAATCTGAAGTACTTTATAGTAAAAGTAATGATAAGACAAGGCTAAACAATAGGAAGAAATAAGTCTACACAGTGCAGGAAAACACTGTATAATAACTCTGTAAGAATTAGGGAAACATAGTCAAGTGATTTATTCTACAAATCTCAAACATGGAATTATGAGTCTGTATGTGTCAATCTACAAATATGTGTATAAGCACAGAGATGAGCACAAGATAGTGACAATACACAAATATGTTTGTCATCTACATGGCTAGATTCGACAATGTGCACATGTGCAAATACAGACATATCATTTTAACTGATTCTAGTTATGATTATATCTTTTATTTAGAAACTTAATTTACTTTTTGTCATGCATAGAAACTCATTTACTGCACCATAGCTAAGCTACACAACAAAGGAAATACTACAATGTGCTTCAGTGGGCATTCTGAGTCGGATATTTTGTAATCAGTAAACTTATCCTAAATAAAAATATAGTTTGTGTAATAGTTTTTGTTGACAGAAAGTTAAAACTGTTATATTTGAATGAATAAACGAGATGGGTCTTATATAAAAAGTTTATAAAATATTTCTTTAACCTATAGTAAAATCTGTGTATTAAACTTATGGATTATATAAAAAGACAAAAGAATATTAAAAACTGTAAGACTCCAATATGCATTATAAACTAGGGTTTGAAGTATATAACCAAATAGTCAAAGAATATTAAAAACTGTAAGACTCTAATATGCATTATAAACTAGGGTTCGAAGTATATAACCAAATAGTCAAAGAAACATTGGATATAATAAGTAATCTATGAGTATTAAATTATCTTGAACAATAACTAGTTTGCAGAGCTTACCATATGTTTGCGCTAACAAAAATCATGTTTTTTTTTTTCTTTTCTTTTTTTTTTTTTAGTAAAAAACAGTATCACAACTGTGTATGTAATACAATTTCTTGATTAATGGGAAATTTACAAGCATATACTATTCAATGAATTTTTTTTTTAATTTACATCTTAATGTATTTATGTAAAATAGATTTCATTACAATCAATATGTATTTGGAAAAGATTTTATCTATCATCTACTATTAGATGATTAACTTGAACATTTGATGCATATATTACTATGTTAATAGTTCTGTCATGTATATATATATAGAAAATCTACAATCACATCAGATTCAGAAATTATTGAATAGCTGATATCAGTCAGTCACTATGAATGGTTCAATGAAAAAAATATATAATAAAATACATGTTTGTGTCTTTCCAAATTGATCCTATACATAAGGGAGAGAGAGCAGGGGAAAGAAGATGACATTAGAGCAATTGGATGTCGGGTTTAACTTATTTGAGATGAATATACTTAGCCATATGATTGATATGTTATTAAATGTTCACAATAAGGAATGTATTTATATATATGTATATAGCCTACAATTATGTATGTGTTTCACTATGTATATAATATGTAGAACAATAAATATCATTCAACATATACTAGTTTATAATTTCAAAGGTCTCTAAGAATACAAGAATGAAGCATGAGGAAATCTGTCTACCAAACATGAAGGTTAATCTGGTAGATATTTTGTTTATGTCTATCAGATTAGGAATGTATATCATTCCATGTGTGATGGGGGGAAGGTTGAAAGAAAAGATTATATTAATCAAAATAATTTTACTTAAATCATTTTACAATTTTTTATTATGGCCTGAAATTAACATCAATATAAAAGTATTACAAAAGAGATTCAGTCTATTTATGATACATGAAATAAGGAGAATTTTGTTCCAAATACAATACTATAAAATGTACTTGAATATTGATATAAATATTAGCAAGCATGAAACTCGACAACAAACATGGACTTAATACTACTCTCACTGAATATAAATGGTTTAAATAATTCAAAGACAAGATCAAACCTTCTAAAATATTTAAAATTAAACAAAGCGCAAGTAATATTTCTACAAGAGACTCACTTTAAAGATGATGAAAAGCATTTATGGAATCCAAATGAGTATACAACAATAGTGCAATCATCATATAAAACCAAAACTAGAGGAGTTAGGATACCATGGAGAAAAAGCATCATTAATCCCCAAATTCTTTATAGCTATGAAGATAAAGAGGGGCTTATAACACTTGTTATAAGAAAATTCAATAATAGAATCTGGACGTTAGTAAATCTTTATTGGTTCCCAGGAATAGGAAAAAGTACAACAAAGAAACATCTATACTTTAATAGTAAAACATATAAAGGTAGCTTGATATTAGGTGGTGACTTTAATTGCATTCTTGATAATTCAGAGACCACCAACAAAAAAATTACGTATAACTACTATAGCAAAGCTACTCAAAAAATGGGTTGAAAATCACAATTTAATAGACACATTCAAATTTAGAGAAAGTAACTCACTGTTATTTTCGCACCAAGATCACATATTTACAACCCAAACAAAAATAGATAAAATTTTTGTTGCAAAAGACCTTGATGTGAAGATAGTTTTACAATCATACCATGTTCATTATCAGATCATAGAGCAATCCTTATTAATATTCAAACAAATTTTAAAAAATAAAACAAATGACAAGAATTCCAGCATGTATTACAAAACTAAAAGAATTTAAACCTTGGCTGCTCACAGAGTTGAAATTCTTTCCAGACACTAATCTCACTAATGAAATCAGCATAGTTATGATATGGGATGCTCTAAAAGCCTATAGTTATGGTAAAATTATCACATGGTACAAAAATAAACTAAAAGAATGGGAATCAGAATTACTCAACATACAAAAATCAAAGCATAAAATAAATAATAATAATTTAACAAATGCACTGACTAATAAGAAGAAAATTAATGACCTGCATGAAAAGTTTAATGAAATTCTAACACATAAAACTCATCTAGCACTAAAAATATTAAAATTAAACTCATATGCTGTTTCTCCTAAACATATGCATAACTTGGCGATAAGAGTTAAAGTACAATCTAAAAGAAATAACATTACTACTATTATACATGAAGGAAGGAAGAACAAGAAAGTGTCAGATATAAGTGATATATTAGATGTTTTTAAATACCATTTTATAAGATGGAAGGAATTCAAACAAAAAAATTTAATTTAGATTTGAAACCCAAACTGATTAAAACAATCCCAGAAAATTTAAAATTAGAACTTCAAAAGCAAATTACTCTTAAAGAAATTTCAGAGAAAATCAAAGAAAGCAAAAATAATAAAGCTCCAGGAATGGATGGTATTATAGCTGAAATATACAAAATCTTTCTATCATCTATAATCTCAGTCTTCCAAAAAAACTTAATAGAAATACAAACACACAACACCATTCCACCATCTTGGAGATACTCATTAATTACTCCTATAATAAAAGAAAATAAAGATGCATCAAAATGCAGTTCCTATAGACCAATTTCATTACTAAACAATGATTATAAAATCTTTATGGCTATTCTAGTCAATAGAATCAAAATTAAACAAAGTGCAAGTAATATTTCTTCAAGAGACTCCCTTTAAAGATGATGAAAAGCATTTATGGAATCCAAATGAGTATACAACAATAGCGCAATCATCATATAAAACCAAAACTAGATGAGTTAGGATACCATGGAGAAAAAGCATCATTAATCCCAAAATTCTTTATAGCTATGAAGATAAAGAGGGGCTTATAACACTTGTTATAAGAAAATTCAATAATAGAATCTGGACGTTAGTAAATCTTTATTGGTTCCCAGGAATAGGAAAAAGTACAACAAAGAAACATCTATACTTTATTAGTAAAACATATAAAGGTAGCTTGATATTAGGTGGTGACTTTAATTGCATTCTTGATAATTCAGAGACCACCAACAAAAAAATGACGTATAACTACTATAGCAAAGCTACTCAAAAAATGGGTTGAAAATCACAATTTAATAGACACATTCAAATTTAGAGAAAGTAACTCACTGTTATTTTCGCACCAAGATCACATATTTACAACCCAAACAAAAATAGATAAAATTTTTGTTGCAAAAGACCTTGATGTAAAGATAGTTTTACAATCATACCATGTTCATTATCAGATCATACAGCAATCCTTATTAATATTCAAACAAATTTACAAAAATAAAACAAATGACAAGAATTCCAGCATGTATTACAAAACTAAAAGAATTTAAACCTTGGCTGCTCACAGAGTTGAAATTCTTTCCAGACACTAATCTCACTAATGAAATCAGCATAGTTATGATATGGGATGCTCTAAAAGCCTATAGTTATGGTAAAATTATCACATGGTACAAAAATAAACTAAAAGAATGGGAATCAAAATTACTCAACATACAAAAATCAAAGCATAAAATAAATAATAATAATTTAACAAATGCACTGACTAATAAGAAGAAAATTAATGATCTGCATGAAAAGTTTAATGAAATTCTAACACATAAAACTAATCTAGCACTAAAAATATTAAAATTAAACTCATATGCTGTTTCTCCTAAACATATGCATAACTTGGCGATAAGAGTTAAAGTACAATCTAAAAGAAATAACATTACTACTATTATACATGAAGGAAGGAAGAACAAGAAAGTGTCAGATATAAGTGATATATTAGATGTTTTTAAATACCATTTTACAGAACATTATAAGATGGAAGGAATTCAAACAAAAAAAAATTTAATTTAGATTTGAAACCCAAACTGATTAAAACAATCCCAGAAAATTTAAAATTAGAACTTCAAAAGCAAATTACTTAAAGAAATTTCTGAGAAAATCAAAGAAAGCAAAAATAATAAAGCTCCAGGAATGGATGGTATTATAGCTGAAATATACAAAATCTTTCTATCATCTATAATCTCAGTCTTCCAAAAAAACTTAATAGAAATACAAACACACAGCACCATTCCACCATCTTGGAGATACTCATTAATTACTCCTATAATAAAAGAAAATAAAGATGCATCAAAATGCAGTTCCTATAGACCAATTTCATTACTAAACAATGATTATAAAATCTTTATGGCTATTCTAATCAATAGAATCAAAAAATCTATGATAAAAATTATAAATGAAGATCAAACAGGGTTTATACATAATAGGTGCACCTATGATAATATACAAAGAATACTATTATTGACTATTTAAATAGAGAAAAACAAGAGGCCTTAATAGTTACATTGGATATAGAGAATGTTTTTGACTCCTTAAACTGGGATTTCTTGTTTAAAATATTAGAGTATTATGAGTTTCCTAGCTCCTTTATTTCATTAATAAAGAACATATATAAAAACAATTTAGCATATATAAAATTAGGACCTTTCACCTCTGAATCAATAATATTGACAAAAGACACAAAACAAGGTTGTCCCATGTCCCCCATATTATTTGCATTAGCCATTGAAATATTTGCCATCTCAATACGAAACAATCCCAAAATACAGAGTATAAATTTATATAATCAATATAATTAAAAAATAATGTTATTTGCAGATGATATACTTATAGGTTCATAGGTAGGTAGTAGGCTATCGGCCCTGGGGCCTATACAAGCCCAGCCAAAAAGGTACCCTGGCTTTTGCCACACAAGAAAATTATTTTCCTGTGCCACTGTCGAGCAGAGCCACAGAGGTGATCCCCGGGGTGAATTTCCTATTTCCCACCCAATCATCAAGATTTTTCTTGAAGAGTGTTAATGAGGAGCTTTGTTTGATATAGATAGGTAGTTTATTCCAGAGTGTGGGAAGTCTCTGAGACAGGAATCTATCCCTCCGGCATGTTCGGTTTATTGTGGTGACAAAGTTTAGGTCCCTAGAGCGTGTAGCTCGGAGGGATTGGGATTTCTTTAAGTGGAGCATGTCCAACAGCTCTGGGTTTGACATAGCTTTATATGTTAGGCAGAGATCACCTCTGAGTAGGCGATATGTGACGGAGTAAAGCTGGAGTTTTTTGAGACGGTCTGCATAGGGCATCTGTTTGAGGCCAGTAATCCTCTTTGTGAGGTATTTCTGCGGCCTTTCCAGTTGTTGTAGATGTCTTGTGAGGTACATACCAAAGGGACGTTGTACTCTATAATGGGTCTAATGAGTGATGAGTAGAGGGGAACAATGACCTCTTTTTTTCTGGATGAGAAACCTTTTGTGATGAGGTGTGCCACGTAAAAGGATTTCCTGACTACTGTGGCAATGTGATTATCAAAGGAGAGACTACTGTCCACCTGTGTCCCAAGGTCTCTTATCACACTTTCGGTGTTAAGTATACTACCGCCTATGTTGTAGTTCATGGGTACAGAGTTTAACCAAAGGGGATGGCAATGCACTTTTTGGCATTGAGCTTGAGGCCATGGCTTTGACACCAGGCATCTGTCGCAGTGAGGCCCTTTTGTAGGATGTCCACATCGTTAGGAGTTTTGATTATGGCTCCTAGTTTGCAGTCATCTGCGAACTTCGTTAGCCAAAGACCTTCTGTGTTAGCCTGTACTTCAGAGAAGTAGATACCAAACAGGAGAGGACCCAGGACTGAACTCTGTGGTATTCCACTTGTCACTGGTCTGAAGTCGGATTTGGAGTCTGCTACTTTCACAGTGTGGGTTCTGTCAGTGAGCCAGTTGGCAACCCATCTTGTGACATAGGGATTTATACCTAGTTTAGTGAGTTTATCTACAATTCCAGAGTGGGAGATGGGTTTGACATAGCTTTGTATGTTAGGCAGAGTGGGAGATGGTGTTGAAAGCCTTGGCAAGATCTAGATAGGATGTGTGAACCACCTAACCCTTGCCTACAGCTTTGGTGACTGCTTCAAAGAAGTGTATCAGGTTTAAGAGACATGATCTGCCTTTTACAAACCCAAACTTGGTGGCATCCAGAGTTTGGAGATTACCAATGTCTTTGTTTATAAGTTCAATGATGATACATTCCATGGCCTTGCAGACCAGGCTCATCAGGCTAATGGGGCGGTAGTTCTCGGGGTCCGTGGTTGCTCCCCCTTGTGGAGTGGGATAACCATTGCTGTGCGCCATTCAGCGGGCACAAAGCCTGAGGTGAGGCTATGACTGAACATGGTACTTCTTACCACATCTACTTCTAAAAATTCATTAAAAGAATTAGATATACAAGTTGATAAATTTTACTCAATTTCAGGATTACATTTTAACAAAACAAAATCTAATTTTATGATATTGAATAAAAAATTATTTTCAAGTAAATGATAATCATATAATTGGCAAACAATCTCTCACTTTAAACTATCTAGGTATAACATTAAGTACAACATTAGAAAAAAAATGAAATATAAATTACAGAGAAATCATAGACACAATAAAGTCAAATATAATAAAATGGAACAAAAAAAATATATATAACATTAGAAGACAGATTGCAAGTAATAAAAATATTACTTCCAAAAATCCCATATAGCACAAGCTATTCCAGTAATACCAGACAAATATTTTTTAAAAGAAATAAATACATTATTAAGATTTCTTTGGCATCCTAACAAAAACAGAATAGCTTATACACACCACATTAGACCATGGAAACTAGGTGGAATCAATTTCCCGGATATTGAAACTTATATTAGAGCCGCCATTTTAAAATAATTATAAATTGGATAGATCCGTGCTATTCTTCTAACTGGAAATCTCTCCACACTATTATTTATTAAATGAAAATACCATTTTAAAGAATTTAATGATAGACAATCATATTAATAAACCATGGCATATCTTATGCGCTAGCTTTCAATATAATCTAACAAAACCTATTAATCTA
This sequence comes from Protopterus annectens, assembly GCF_019279795.1. Lineage (NCBI taxonomy): Eukaryota > Metazoa > Chordata > Ceratodontiformes > Protopteridae > Protopterus > Protopterus annectens. The sequence goes on from NC_056745.1 coordinate 18,922,888, forward strand.
AAATACTTAAATGATATGTATAATTCATTTATAAGATTTGTAACTTCTAATACGGATATAAAGTTATGGATAGAAATTTTATATCTTTTCAATGTAACAAGAAATTTTACAAACAAAATGCATAGGACGGTTTTCATTACTTGGGGAAAAAACGATTAATTTGCTGGCAAAAATGCATTAATGAACATAAGGTTTTGGATAGTCAACTTATAATAAAAACTTATAATCTCTCTACATCAGACTGGGTATTATTACAAAGTATATTACAATACTCACAAGATCTATGCAGAATAATTAACAATTCTTTTAGAGATAAACCTACACTTATAACTCATTTATATAAAATAGTATACAATAATCAAAATTGGGAAAATATGGCATCAAAATTATATAAAATTTTAATATATTATAAAGTTAAAATCAATCAAAAATGTTGGAATCATATAACAAAAGATCATTTAATAAATGTATCCCTGGAAAACAAAACCAAAATACTAAATTCTGTTAAATTGACATTCAACGTACAACTTTGGAGAATTTACACATGGAAATTTTTGCATAGATCTTTTTTTTACTCCAAATAGATTAAAAATGTAATACTTCTAATAATGTTACATGTTGGAGATGCTTGCAGAGTTGTAAAGCAGATTGGATACATGTATTTCATGACTGTATTAAAGTTACAAAATTTTGGGAAGATGTCAGCAATTTCATACAAGCCATATTCTCAGATACATTTGTAGTAAGTAAAGCTCTAATTTTGTTGAATGTTAATGAGAATTTAGAATTAAATAATAGCAATCTCTACCTACTATGGAACATTCTAGCAAATGCTAGAAAATGTATTACCAGAAAATGGAAATCAAATCTGGAATCATCATTTAAAGAATTTCTGATAATATTGAAGGAAACTGCATTTCTGGAAACCAGAGTAAAAGAACTAAGAATAGCACCAAGACAATGGAACGAGAATCCATGGGAAAAAATACTATCACTTATTGAGACACTAAACCTGAATTTAAACTCTTAATGAGAGTGAAAGAAAAAGGAACAAATGATCTCTCATTAATATGATGTTACTCTGACTAGACTGATCAATATAATAATTTAATTTCAGGCCAACTGTAAATATTGTATATAGTTAATCATACTGTTTTACTTATCAGAAAATGTATTAAGGTTATTATACAATGGAATTATTTGAAAAATTAATAAAAAACACAGAGTAAAAAAAGAAAAAAACAGAATGGATGATAGGAGTTATTTCCTATTTAGTTTAAAGTTTAAAGGAAAGAGTTATGATGTTTAATAAAGAAAACGTAAAGGAATGGGTAACATACTAAAAAGAGTAGGTATACAATTTTTAGCTATGTAGCAGAACAGTATTTCCCTGGGTGCCGAGTAGCAAGTCCCACCTAAAGTCCACCCACTACCCAACAGCCAATGATGTTTTGTAATTAGGAATGAATATTCATGGTGATGTCTTCACCAGCTCCATGAACATTCATGTGGCATTTGACATGTTAGCAGGGGGGGAAGATAAAAGGAAAAAAGAAAAAAAAACTGTGGCCCCCACACCCCTGCTGAATAAATATACCAACTCTGAGCTTGCACTACAGTGAGGGAATGGGTAAAATTCCCATTTCACGCAGGACCACAATCCACTCACTTTGCATGTCACGCCCACTTCTGCACAGACCAACTAGGGAGGTACTGTTGTACTATAATGCCCAATTTTTCAGAGAAGAAATATATGTTCTCGGGATATATTTTGATAAACAAGAAAAGAAGGCGGCATGTGATATAATAATAAAGGAAATAAAATATATTTGCATATTATGCAAAATGTACAGATTAGCATATAAAAAGTGCATCTGATTAATTCAGTGTTATTGATTCAGTGCTGTCATGATTCCTACAGTATATGAAAAACTTTTACTAGAAATATTCTTCTCCTTTATATGAAGATTGAGATTAAATCTTGTTAAAAGGCATGTATTATATATGAACACAGGAGGAGGATTAGGTATGATAAATCCAATAGTTTATGCTGCTTCATTAAGGGTGTACACGTTACTGAAATGGTTAAATAAAAAAAAAATGAAAAATTAGTGACAAATGTATTAAGTATAAGGAATTCTGGGAAAATATAAGAAATAAAATAAAATAACATTTAATGAAGAAATACAGAATTATTAACAAAAGGAGCAGTGGTGCAGTGGTTAACATTGTTGCCTCACAGCAAGAGGTTCTCTGGTTCGATTCTTGGCTGGGGTGCCTTCTGTGTGAAGTCTGCACATCCTCCCTGCATTCGCATGGGTTTCCTTCAGCTACCTCTGTTTCCTCCCCCATTTCAAAGACATGCATCTGGAGCGTTTCTCCCTGGGCCTCCTCTGAAAATTGGCTCGTTCCAAGTTGGACTTTCCCGGCCCACAAATGTTAAATAAATAAATTAATAAAGACTGATGAAGTGGAAGAAGAGAGAAAAACAAGGTATAAGGAAATTTTATTGTATTAATCTAGGGGAAAATATTCCAGCAGTAAAGATTAAAGCAATTAAAAAAAGAAATAAATGATGCAAACTTAATGTATGCCAAGATTTTTTGTGGAGACTGGGAATAAAGAAATTACATCTAAAGGCAAATATGCCTTTCAAAAAGAAAAGAGAAAGAATATGTTTGTATTGTGGAGAAGAAACAACAGAACACGTTTCCCCAAAAAGGTGTGAGAGTTAAAAACACTGTGGAATAAATTGTATATAGAATTGTTTTTTACATTTCAAAAATATCGACGCTATAAATATGGATATGATTTAATATGGATATTATGAAAAAAATGAAAATAGATTTAGATAAACTATTTTATGTAGTTTGGGTATTACGGAACGAAATAATTAATGAAATCATGTTTAACAGAAACTGGATATTGTCATTATTAAAGAAAATTACATAAATGTTATGGAAAAAAAGGTGGGGGTTGATATAAAATATATGAATACAAATGTGATATAAAGGAATTGTGGTGGATAAGTAGCACAAGAAAGAGATACAAGACGTCAAAGAAAGAAAACATTGTTGGACTATCACACGAATGAAAACAGAGTGACCGACCAGTAAACAACTATGGGAAGTTGAGACCAATGAATGGGAATTATGTCATATAAAAATACTGTGACATCAGTACTGGGTTGGCATGCCACATATCAGTATGAGGGACACTGGAAGGGACAGAAAGTCTTAAAAGGCCCATGTCCAGGGCATGCCCATGCACACGCAAGAGTCAAAATGTAGGGATCCAGAGTGTGGTGAGGGGGAGGAGAGCTCCAACAGCAGGCAGCTGGCAAGGAACAGTTTTCAACTCAGAGGAAGGCCCAGAGCAATGGTTAGGCTGGATGTCTGCAACCAGGACAGGGGCAAAAACAACAAGGAAAATACAGAAAATTATGTAGATCATTGGGGAGTCATCTAATCCTATTAGAGAAAGAAAACAGGAAAAACTTAAGAGGATGGGGAAGATACTATTCTATTACAAGGAACAACACTGGAAATCAAAGATTGGGAGTCATAAAACAGTACCTTCTCCCGAAGGGAGAAAAGGACAAAAAGGCAGGGGAAGAAAAGAGGGGAGTAGCAACTATACGTTGGAGAGAGCTTCACGTAATCACAGAAAAAATGATAAAAAAGTGTGATAGGCAAATACTTTATCTGGTAGGGCAGGAGGAAGATGCACACTGGGCAATGGGAAATGTATATGCACCAAAAAGAGGCAAGAAGAGTACTGGTAATGGGGGAAATACAGTGCCACCACAGAGCAAGAACATGGGTTGTACAGAAGGCGTGTGGGCAACAAAAATATTCAACAGGAACTAGCTCAAGGGATTGAAGAGGGAGGATGGCTGGATGTCCACATGATGGGAAAGGTATCTAACAAAAGAAAGAACATCTTGACAAGAAACATGGTACAGGTGAGTAGATTAGACAGGTTCTTAGGGAGGGAAACCCTACTGGAAGAGATCCAAACACAGCAGACAGACATATCAGATCATGCAGCAGGGAAACAAACTAAGCAAGCAGTAACAGAAAACAACGGAGAGCTAGCTGCAAAAGGAAAAAAGAGAAGGTAACACTGCAAGGACTGCTGCAAAAGGAAAAAAGAGAAGGTAACACTGCAAGGACTGCTGCAAAAGGAAAAAGAGAAGGTAACACTGCAAGGACTGCTGCAAAAGGAAAAAAGAGAAGGTAACACTGCAAGGACTGCTGCAAAAGGAAAAAGAGAAGGTAACACTGCAAGGACTGCTGCAAAAGGAAAAAAGAGAAGGTAACACTGCAAGGACTGCTGCAAAAGGAAAAAAAGAGAAGGCAACATTGCAAGGACTGCTGCAAAAGGAAAAAAGAGAAGGTAACACTGCAAGGACTGCTGCAAAAGGAAAGAAGAGAAGGTAACACTGCAAGGACTGCTGCAAAAGTAAAAAAGAGAAGGCAACACTGCAAGGACTGCTGCAAAAAGAAAAAAGAGAAGGTAACACTGCAAGGACTGCTGCAAAAGGAAAAAAGAGAAGGTAACTGCAAGGACTGCTGCAAAAGGAAAAAAGAGAAGGTAACACTGCAAGGACTGCTGCAAAAGGAAAAAAGAGAAGGTAACACTGCAAGGACTGCTGCAAAAGGAAAAAGAGAAGGTAACACTGCAAGGACTGCTGCAAAAGGAAAAAGAGAAGGTAACACTGCAAGGACTGCTGCAAAAGGAAAAAGAGAAGGTAACACTGCAAGGACTGCTGCAAAAGGAAAAAAGAGAAGGTAACACTGCAAGGACTGCTGCAAAGGGAAAAAAGGGAAGGTAACTGCAAGGACTGCTGCAAAAGGAAAAAAGAGAAGTTTACACTGCAAGGACTGCTGCAAAAGGAAAAAAGAGAAGGTAACACTGCAAGGACTGCTGCAAAAGGAAAAAGAGAAGGTAACACTGCAAGGCCTGCTGCAAAAGGAAAAAGAGAAGGTAACACTGCAAGGACTGCTGCAAAAGGAAAAAGAGAAGGTAACACTGCAAGGACTGCTGCAAAAGGAAAAAAGAGAAGGTAACACTGCAAGGACTGCTGCAAAAGGAAAAAAGAGAAGGTAACACTGCAAGGACTGCTGCAAAAGGAAAAAAGAGAAGGTAACACTGCAAGGACTGCTGCAAAAGGAAAAAAGAGAAGGTAACACTGCAAGGACTGCTGCAAAAGAAAAAAAGAAAAGGTAACTGCAAGGACTGCTGCAAAAGGAAAAAAGAGAAGGTAACACTGCAAGGACTGCTGCAAAAGGAAAAAGAGAAGGTAACACTGCAAGGACTGCTGCAAAAGGAAAAAGAGAAGGTAACACTGCAAGGACTGCTGCAAAAGGAAAAAGAGAAGGTAACACTGCAAGGACTGCTGCAAAAGGAAAAAGAGAAGGTAACACTGCAAGGACTGCTGCAAAAGGAAAAAAAGAGAAGGTAACACTGCAAGGACTGCTGCAAAAGGAAAAAAGAGAAGGTAACACTGCAAGGACTGCTGCAAAAGGAAAAAAGAGAAGGTAACACTGCAAGGACTGCTGCAAAAGGAAAAAAGAGAATGTAAGACTGCAAGGACTGCTGCAAAAGGAAAAAAGAGAAGGTAACACTGTAAGGACTGCTGCAAAAGGAAAAAAGAGAAGGTAACACTGCAAGGACTGCTGCAAAAGGAAAAAAGAGAAGGTAACACTGCAAGGACTGCTGCAAAAGGAAAAAAGAGAAGATAACTGCAAGGACTAGCACAGATGTCAGCACAGGACAACATGAAAGACAAGGACAAACTGGAATGAGCTCAAGGTCACTAAGGGGAAATGATGAGTGCAGATGGAAAGAAGGGAAGGTGACTGAGGAATCAAAGAAAGAAAGAGATGGAGATGGTACAGAAGTGAAAGTAGTGAGGCTTTGCAGATCAGAGAAAAAAGTAATATAAATGGAAAGAGTAAAATTACAGAGCACAATTCAACAGTGGTTCTGGAGGGTCTATTGGTAGACAGTTGGGGGGTCAAATGGGAAACAAGTAACAAAATTCCTGATGTAAAAAAATCTACTAGAGACAACCTCAAGGTTATGCTGCTTAATGCTAGGAGTCTAAATTGCAAACTGCACTCAATGGAAGAACTCCTTACCTTGTAAGATGAGAATGTGTGTGCAGTCAGAGACATGGTTCAAGGCTGCAGAGAGCACCCTGGCTGTGTAAGGCTACAATGTCTTCCACACATTCAGACCTCAAAAGGAGCATGAAAGAACCAAAGGTGAAGGTGTACCCATCTTCATTAAAGTCAACTACACCTCAAGATTGGTCAAACAGTAGGAATCTCTAGAGCTATTCCAAGTCCAACTAACTGTAGGTAAAACCCCCTCCCATATCATTGTTAGTTATAGGTCCCCATCAGGAATCAGGAGAACCACTCTGCCTACCTCGGTCTACTTTAATCATTCACTATATAGCCAAACATCTTGGTCTTGGGTGATTTCAACTATCCTTCCATCGACTGGGAGTCATATATGAGCACAAACATGCTTGCACTAAGGTTCATGGACTATGTTAATACAAATGGTTTGAAACAAATAGTCTACACCCCCACAAGGAGCTGGAATGCCCTATACTTAGTACTCACCAACACTGAGTCTCTTTGTACCACCCCACATGTGTTGCCCTCCCTTGTAAGGTCTGATCATAAATCAGTCTTGTTCGAAGTACGATCATACCTGACCCCCTCAGTGCAGAAAGGATGAAAAATGTCTACAAAGCAAACAATAGCCTCCTAAATGATGGCATAAACAGTTTCAACCCCCCTGCTACCACTTTCTACAACGATTCCTATACAGAAGTACACAAATGCCCTGTATAACTCATTACAGCCCAGTGACACCTCCAGGCATTTTTGCAGTTACCTCCTACTGCGCCTCTAAGGGTCAAATATTGCCTGTTCATATTTGCATTAATAATTCCAAAACTATGGTACCTACAAGGTATCACAATACTTTATCTTGAAGTATACATGATGGCAAACATAATTGTATTGAAATTTGACCTCTGTCAATTAGTATTTCTTAGAACTGTAATGTGATAACTTAATTTTTAAAGGCTGAAGCCACACCTACTGGGAGATTAAAGGTACACGTTCAAAAGAGCTCTACTGGAGGAAATGAGATAAACACCTACACAAACACAGATATTATGCTGTACCTGAACGAATTAAAAAAAAAAACCCTGCTGGACATCAAACATAAAAGGAACAGGAGAAAACTGACTCAGGAGAGGAAGGACACCTTCAACAGCTTGAACAAGCAAATTAGATATCTTGTAAAGTCCACTAAAGCAATTATGAAGGTAAACTAGCATTCCTAGCTAAGGATAAAGTACATTTGTGTACACTTACCATAAATGTAAATGTTTGAGTGTATTCACTGTTGCAGTCATCACATTTGGATTATCTGCCTGCAGGTAGCCCACAGCCGGCCTGAATACCAGAGACTTCAGATTTCTGCATCAGATGCTGTTGCTTCTTCCTTGACGTCAGGTGGTCAGGGGTATAAAACATGCAGCGATGCCATTACATCAGTTTTTCTTGCCCCAGATGTCAGGTGCCCCACAATAGGAAGCAATTAAATGGTATGGTAAACCCCCATCAAAAAGCAAATACACAAGAAAAAATAAATATGCAACAAGAAGGAAAGGTAGAGCCAAGAGAAGTCAGGGGGATGAAGGGTGGGTAACCAGGACTGCAACAGTGAATACACTCGAAAATCTACATTTATGGTAAGTGTACACAATTGTACTATGATCTTTGTGTTTCACTGTTGCAGTCATCACATTTGGGTTGATTCCCAAAGCTAAGAAAGGGAGGAGGAAGTTAAAGAGCATTAGGGCCAGCTATTAAGCCCTGCAAGACTGCAGTGGCAAATCCAGCTCTGGATTTAGAAAAGATAGTCATGTGGTAATGCTTGGTGAAGGTATGTACAGAGCTCCAGGTAGCAGCTTCTAGGATGTCCCTGGTAGGGACTCCTCTGAGAAATGCTGCAGAGATAGATGAAGCCTCGGTGGAATGTGATCTTATCCCCTGTGGGGTAGGTTTTCCATGGTGCTTGTAGCAGAAATGAATGCAATGGGCTATCCATTTGGAAATGGTTTGATTTGAAATGGCCTTCCCCTCTGCCCCTGCAGCAAAGATAACTAGCAGCTGTTCAGATTTTCTGATAGGCTTAGTCCTGTCCTGTCCAAATAGAATCTAAGTTGTTTGTGCATGTACTGAGAGTGCAGTATTCGTTCCCCTTTCTTTTTTGTGGATTAGGGAAAAAAGTAGGCAAATGAATGGACTGATTTAGGGCCACAGTAAACACCACCTTGGGCATAAAGGAAGGATTAGTCCTGAGGGAAACTCTGTCCGCATGGAAGATAATGAAGGGTTCCACTGCCATGAGGGCCTGTAATTCAGACACTCTTCTTGCTGAAGTGATGGCTAGAAGGAAGGCTGTTTTCCAAGAAAGGAATTTCAACTCTGCTGTAGCAGCTGGCTCAAAGGGGGGAAGAGTGAGCTTTTCCAATACAAAGTTAAGGTCCCAGGCTGGAGTGGGAGCTCTCCTGGGGAGGGTCTTACATTTTTGGCCCTTCTAAGGAATTGCTTTAGCAAGGGGTGAGAGAAAGGGGGTGACTCGGTATTATAATGCACTGAAATGGCAAAGGCATGAATTTTAACTGACGAGAAGGATAGGCCTTGTGGAGAATTTCTGTTAAGTACTGCAGAATATGAGGTAAGCTGGGCACCATTGTGCCCATCCCCTGAGCCTGGCTCCAGGAACAGTATCTTTTCCACTTTTCAGCATAGGATTTTCTAGTACTAGGTCTCTTTGCCTCCAGAATGACATCCAGTACCTGCTTACTGAGGGATGCTAGAGGAGAGCTCAAGGAATTAGCCAGGCTGCAAGGTTCAGGGTTTGAAGCTGAGGGTGCAGAATCTGGCCCACCTGCTGGGACAGCAGGGAAGGGGTCTGAGGCAGGTGCCATGGTTGTAGCAGTGTCACACTGCGCAAGAGGGGGTACCAGTGCTGGCGCGGTCAGTCTGGTGCAATCAGTATTGTCCTTGTCTTGTCCTGTTTGATATTTAGTAGAACCTTCGAGAGGAGAGGCAGAGGGGGAAAGGCATAAACCAAGAGGCTTTCCCAGGTAAAGAACAGGGCATCCACTTTCCAAGCTTGACTGTGGGGAGTTCTTGTGCAGAATTGTTTCAATTAGTAGTTCTGAGGGGAGGCAAACAGGTCTACCTCTGGAGTCCCCCATTTGTTCCTCAAGAGGTTGAATATTTTGGGTTCTAGTCTCCATTCGTGTGGGTCCATGAGATTTCTGCTTAAGTCGTCTGCCAGTAAATTCAGTTTGCCTGTCAGGAATTGTACTTGTAGGTGTACTTGGTAGCTCAAGGCTGTGTCCCACAGAGCCATGGCTAGTCTGCAATGAGGGTACACGTGGGTTCCCCCCTGCTTATGTACCACATAACTGTGGTGTTGTCTGTCTTTACCAATAGTTGTCCTGGAAGAATACGGTCTTTGAAGGCTGTCAGAGCATTCTGTACAGCTAACATTTCATTTTGATTGATATGCAGGTGCATCTGTCTCGGGTTCCATTTGCCCTGAATGCACTGCCCTGCCATGTGAGCCCCCCATGCATAGTCTGATGCATCTGTTGTTAGGGTTTGGGCGGCAGGGGGTAGAGTGAAAGGGAGTCCCTTGTTGTGGTAGCAGGCCTCTGCCCACCCGAGGAACTCTGTCTTTATACAAGGAATAATTAAAATCATTGTTTCCAGGTATTGAGACTGTTGACACCATAGGCTTTTTAGATACCATCGGAGTTTTCTCATATGCAATCTTGCATATGGAATTAGTAGAATGCAAGAGGCCATGAACCCCAGAGTTTGCAGTATTTTCCTTGCAGATAGCTGAGGTTTTGTGGCCAATAGTTTGAAGTAGGTTGTCAAATAAACTTGTTTCTCCGGAGTGAGGAATGCCATCTGGGAAGTTGTGTTCAAGCTTGCTCCCAGGAATACAATCTGTTGGCAGGGTACTAGGTGAGAATTCTTTACATTGATGGTGTTCCCCAGTGAGGTTAGAAGTTTCTTTACGAATGCCAGGTGTTGTAATAGCAAGTCCTGGCTTTCTGCCTGAATCAGACAATCGTCCAAGTATGGGTAAATGTGAATATATCTCTGCCTGCAAAATGCAATGGCTGGAGCTAGACACTTTGTGAACATGCTGGGTGCAGTAGATAAGCCAAAGGGAAGTGCAGAGAACTGAAAGTGCATGGAGCCCACCCTAAAACATTGATATTGTCAGCAGGATCCTCTTATTGGGATGTGCAGGTAAGCTTCCTTTAAGTTTAGGGTTGCCAGCCAGGCATCCTTGGCTAGCATAGGAAGAAGCTTTTGAAGAGTTAGCATTTTGAATTTTGGAACCACCAGAAAGGTGTTGAGAATAGAGAGTTCCAGGATAAGATGCCAGGAGTTGTCTTTTCTGGGTACCAGAAAAAGTTTGAATAAAATCCTTGTCCCCTTTGTTCTGCTGGGACAGGTTGAATATCCCTGATACAGAGAAGACAGAGAACCTGCTGTTGGGCCTCCGCCCATTGATTTGGGTAGGTCTGGCCAACCATTTGGGGTTGGTAGTGTGTGGAAGTGGAATCTGTATCCTTGGGAAACTATGTTCAAAACCCATTAGTCCTGGGTAATGAGTTCCCAGTTTTTTGCATGCAGGGCGAGATTTCCTCCTAAGGGAGCAGGTAGTTGAGCAGAGCTTGGAAGGTTTAAGGTTAAGTCATTGTGCCATTTTTCCGTAGGGGGGTGGCTTACTACTCCCTGCACTGGAAGTGGAAGCCCCCCACTGCTTAGATCTGTGTGTAGTCTGAGACTGTAGCCAAGGTGGTCTGCTATTCCTGGGTTTGGACTGAGAAGGCCTGGAAGGGACTGGAAAGGACCAGTTCTTTGAAGGCCAATGCCTACTGAATATGGGAGGCTGTACTTGTAGGAAATCTTGAACAGTTTGCATAGATTTAGCTTTTTCCTCCATCCTTTTGAGGACTTCTTCTGCTTTGTTGCCAAAAAGGCGGTCTTGGTTTAAGGGAGCATCCAGTAATTTAACTTTAACATGATCTGGCAAGTTTTGTTCCTTAAGCCAAGCATGCCTTCTAAGTAAAGACCCAGTGACAGCAGCCCTGCAAGATGCTTCTAAAGCATCAAAACCACATTGCAAAGTATGTTTACCAACTTGTTCTGCAGAATGCATTAAATCTTGCAATTCTTTGTGTTCAGCACAGTCAGGGATCAACATCATTTTCTGTCGAAGTAGTCCCACAATATGCTGCTGATACTTTAACATGAAAAGTACAGTTTTGTACCTACCATAAATGTAGATGTTCGAGTGTTCACCCTGCTGCAGTCATCACACTTGGGTTATCCTGCTGTCAGGCAGTCCCGCAGTCGGCCCGAATTCCAAAGTCTTGGTCCGGCGTCGGTTGCTGTCGCTTCTTCCCTGACGTCAGTGTGCCAGGGATATATAAGAGGCATCCAACGCCATTTTCTTCAGTTTTTCTTGCCCCAGATGTCAGGTGCCCCCAATAGGTAGGCAAAATATATATTGCTATATAAAAAAGTACATATAAAATAAAACAATACCTTCAGGCACAAGCAAATACACTACAGTGGTTGTACAGGATAGAATGGTATAGATAAGTCCAGCTGGTTCAGAGGGGATGGACGGTGGGTAACCTGGACTGCAGCAGGGTGAACACTCGAACATCTACATTTATGGTAGGTACAAAACTGTACTATGTTCATCGTGTTACCCTGCTGCAGTCATCACACTTGGGTTGAATCCCAAAGCTAAGGATGGGTGGTGGAGTTAAACAGGGTTAGAAGAAGCTAGTAGGCCCTGCAAAACTGCAGTGGCAAAACCAGCTCTAGTCTTAGAATATAGAGGTAAGTGATAGTGTTTGGTGAAGGTGTGCACTGAACTCCAAGTTGCAGCTGCCAGAATATCCTTGGTTGGCACCCCCGAGAAAGGCTGCTGATGTAGCTGTAGCCCTGGTGGAGTGGGACCTAATGTTAGCAGGTACCGGTTTCCCATGATGCGTGTAGCAGAAACGTATGCAATGTCCTATCCATTTTGAAATGGTCTGTTTTGAGATAGCTTTTCCTTGTGATCCTGCAGCATAGGCTACAAAGAGCTGGTCAGATTTTCTGAAAGCCTTAGTTTTATCCAAGTAGTAATGTAATTGCCTGTGAATGTCCAAAGAGTGCAGGAGTCTTTCTCCTTTGTTCTGGGGATTTGGGAAAAAGGTGGGCAAATGAATGGTTTGGTTTAGGGCCACACTGGATACCACCTTTGGCATAAAGGAAGGGTTAGTTCGTAGAGAGACTCTGTCTTGATGAAAAATGGGAAAAGGCTCCACTGCCATTAGTGCCTGTAGCTCTGAGACTTTTCTAGCTGAAGTTATTGCTAGTAGCAGGGCAGTCTTCCATGAAATAAATTTTAAATCAGCTGAAAAAGCTGGTTCAAAGGGCGGCAGTGTAAGCTTTTCCAGAACAAAGTTGAGATCCCAAGTAGGTGTTGGTGCTCTCCTGGGCGGTCTTATGTTCTTAGCCCCTCTGAGGTACTGTCGTAGGAGTGGATGTGAAAATAAAGGAGGATCCGTGTTGTAATGAGCTGAAATTGCTGAGGCGTGGATCTTAATAGATGAAAATGAAAGTCCTTTGTGCAACATCTCAGTTAAATATTGTAGAATCAGAGGAATGTTTGGATCAAGGGGATTTTGGCCTTTAGCCTGGTTTAAGGTGCAAAATCTTTTCCATTTGTCTGAATATGTTTTCCTGGTGCTGGGCCTCCTGGCCTCCAGAATGACATCCATAACAGCTTTGGATAGAGGTGTTGTCTGGTTGTTTAAGTAATTTGCCATGCAGCCAGGTTTAAAGTCTTGAGCTGGCTGTGTAGACTCTGTTTGTCTCGCTGGGTGAGCAGGTGAGGAATTTGTGGTAAAATCCATGGTGGGCCGTGTGCCATGTTCCTTAGAATTGGATACCAGTGCTGGCGTGGCCAGTCTGGTGCAATGAGTATCATTTGTGGCCTCTCTAATCTGACTTTCAGCAGTACCTTTGCTAGAAGAGGCAGTGGAGGAAAGGCATACACTGTTAATGTTTTCAAACTGAATGAGAGGGGCTCCACTTTCCAAGCTTGTGGGTGGAATGTCCTTGTGCAAAATTTTTGAAGTTGGTAGTTTTGGGGGTTGGCAAACAGATCTATGTCTGGGCATCCCCATTTTTGAGTTATCATTGCAAATACTTGTGGATCTAGTTTCCACTCGTGGGGATCCATGATGTTTCTGCTTAGGTCGTCTGCCAATGTGTTTTTCTTTCCTGGCAGGAATTGTGCTTGTAGATTAACTTGGTAAGACCGTGCAGTGTTCCACAAGGCCATCGCTTGCCTGCATAGAGGGTAGAAATGTGTGCCCCCCCTTGCTTGTTTATGTACCACATTACTGTGGTATTGTCCGTCTTTATTATTAGTTGTCCTGGGTGTAAGAGGTCCTTGAAAGCCGTTATGGCATTCTGTACTGCTAGCATTTCTTTTTGATTGATATGCAGATGCCTTTGATCTGTAGTCCATTTGCCCTGAATGCACTGTCCTGCCATGTGTGCTCCCCAGGCATAGTCCGATGCATCTGTTGTCATAGTTTGCCTGGCTGTGGGTAAGGTAAAAGGCTGACCCTTGTTGAGGTGACATGCCTGTGCCCGCCATAGAAACTCCTGTTGTAGGCAGGGAATGAGTGGTATCATTGTTTCCAAGCTGTGGCTGTGCTGAGTCCATACGCTTTTCAGGTACCATTGTAATTTCCTCATATGCAGTTCTGTAAATGGTATTAGTAGTATGCAAGATGCCATGAATCCCAAGGCCTGCAGAATTTTTCTTGCAGGGAGTTGGGTCTTTGTTGCCATTATTTTGAAGTATCGAGTCAGCTGTTGTTGCTTGTATGGTGTGAGATAAGCCATCTGGGCCATTGTATTCAAGCTGGCACCCACGAATATTATGTTTTGTGAGGGCACTAGTTTTGATTTCTTTTCATTTACTGTGTACCCTAGGCAACTTAGAAGGTGTTTGACAAATGCCAGATGCTTTAAAAGAATGTCCTTGCTTTCTGCTTGAATAAGGCAGTCGTCCAGGTATGGGTATATTTGAATTCCTCTTTGTCTGCAGTATGCAATTACTGGTGCCAGGCATTTTGTGAAGACCCTAGATAAGCCAAAGGACAGTGCAGAGAATTGATAATGGGTTGAACCTGCAATGAAGCGGTGGTATCTTCTGCAATTTTGTCTGATAGAGACATGCAAGTATGCCTCCTTGAGGTCCAACGTTACTAGCCAAGCATTCTTGCCCAGCATGGGAAGAAGCTGCTGTAGTGTTAGCATCTTGAATTTTGGTACTTGCAGATAGGTGTTCAGAACTGAAAGATCCAGAATGGGTCTCCATGCTTTGTCCTTCCTTGGGACTAGAAAGAGTCTTGAGTAAAATCCTTGTCCTTGCTCCTGTGTAGGTACCTGTTGAATGGCTCTCATGTCCATGAGAGCTGTAATTTGTTTTTGTGCCTCTGCCCATTGATTTGGTGGCAGGTTTGGCATTCCTTTTATCCTTGGCAAGGTATGAAAGTGGAATCTGTATCCATGTGAGACAATGTTTAGGACCCATTTGTCTTTTGTGATGATGTTCCAGTTGTCTGCAAAAAGTGCTAATTTTCCTCCCAAGGGAGCTGCCAAGAGAAATTTGCTTGGTAGTTTGAGGGTTGAATCATTGTGTTTGTCTTCTGCTAGCTTGGGGCCTGTCTTCTCCTCCTTTCTGGGTAGCAGTACCCCATTGGCGAGGTTTGTAAGGGCCTTGTGACTGACCTCTGCCCCTTAGGCATCTGTATTTGCCCCTCTGTGATCTGTCAGAAGCTGGAAAGGACCAGTTTTTTGTTGGCCAATTTCTGCTGAAACGAGGGGGTTGTACCTGTAAAAATTCCTTGACCGTCTGCATAGACTTTGCCTTATCCTCCATTTTCTTTAAAACCTCTTCTGCTTTGACACCAAATAATACATCCTGCTGTAAAGGTGCATCCAATAACTTTGCTTTAACATGATCAGATAGGGTTTGTTCTTTTAACCAAGCATGTCTACGTATGACAGACCAGTAACAGCTGCTCTACAGGAAGCTTCCAATGAATCAAATCCACATTGTAAAGTATGTTTGCCCACCTGTTCAGCTGCATGCAACAGATCCTGCATTTCCTTGAATTCAGACTGTTCAGAATGTGTGCTCATTTTTTGTTTTAATTGAGACATTAGGAATTGCTATTTCAGCATGTGAAACTGACAATTTAATGCTCTCATAGCCAGAGTAGCTGAGGTATATATCTTCTTTCCCCATCTATCTAGTGCTCTGGAATCCCTTTCAGAGGGCACAGGATTTTTAGCCATAGAAGCTTTAGCTCCTTTGGGACCCTGGGAAATTGTTTCTGGGTCAGCCACAGGGCTTTTATAAAGGAATTTGTGTGAGTCAGGTACTCTGTAGTATCTGTCTGGTTTGGCTGGAGCAGGAAGTAGAGATTCTGGATTTAGACTAGACTCCAAGTAAACATCCTCCACAATGTCTAAAATTGGAGGGATAGCAAGTGGTCTGTGCTGGGGTAGTAAAAGGAACTCTCGGAGCCTTTTCTTAGAATCAGAGTAGTCCTGGCCTTCCCAGTGGAAATGTTCCCTCATGGTATGTAAAGTTTCCCCAAAGGAGTAGTCTTCAGGGGGAGATGCTGAGGGAATAGAGTCTTCAGCATCAGAGTCTTCATAAGGGGGAAAAGCGTAATCCTGTTCCTCAGAAGAATCTGAGGAAAGTGAAACCTGGTCAGAGGAAGCATAATCCTCCTCTTGCCTTGGTCTTTTATCTGGAGGGGGATGGGAACCCCTGATTAGGGTAATCAAATCTTCAGCCATCTTAAGCATCTGTTTCTTAGGCATGGGGCCTTGAACTGGAGACTGATGTACAGTCTTTTTTGGTTTTAATGGAGTTTTAAGCTTAGCATAAGATTTAATGGTGAGTGTAGTCAGTCTGAAGACACCTTCTGCAGGTGTTTCTACTGCACCGGGATCTCCTTCTGCTCCGGTGTCGGAAGGGCCTAATGAAGATGGCTGTGATAGCCTAGTACACTCCGTTTGAGAATCCGAAGCTGTCTGGGGTTCCTATTCTGCAGTCGTCAGGGGCTACGTAGGCACCTCTCTGAAAACCGGAGAACCGGCGACAGGCCCAGCAGAGGCCTCAGAGTCTGGCTTGTTCCTAGGCTGCCTGTCCTTATCCTTGCGTTTTTTATGCATGCCGGTCGTCGGCTGTTCCGACGGCATGACATAATTAAATTTCCTACCAAAGTAATGTCGTGCGAAGTCAAAACGGCGTTTGATAGTCCGTTTACTAAAACTAGCACAAAACCGACAACCTGTGACGTCGTGATCTGGGCCTAGGCAAGGAATACAATAAGAATGTAAGTCCTTATGAGGTATTTGCTTCCCACAAGAAATGCAATTGTTAACTTTTTCTGACATCGGACTGAGGCAAGAAAAGGTTCCCCAATGGGGTACTTAGCTTTATTGAAGACTTCGGACTGAAATTCGATTCGAAAATCTCAGGCACTTGCGAACTGCTTCTGCTTCGGGCACCGCGTGGCAAGAAAGACTGAAGAAAATGGCGTTGGATGCCTCTTATATACCCCTGGCACACTGATGTCAGGGAAGAAGCGACAGCAACTAACGCTGGACCAAGACTTTGGAATTCAGGCCGACTGCGGGACCGCCTGACGGCAGGATAACCCAAGTGTGATGACTGCAGCAGGGTAACACGATGAACATCTGGCAATTTAAAGTCCTAATGGCCAAAGTAGGAGAAGTGCATACCTTCTTACCCCATCTGTCCAAGACTCTAGAATCTCTATCAAGGGGTAGGATTTTTGGCAGCAGTAGCCTTAATGCCTTTTGGTCCTTGGGAAATGATCTCTGGATCTGCAGAAGGATTCTTGAAGAGGATTGTGAGTGTCAGGTACTCTGTAATACTTGTCAGGTTTTCTGGGAGCTGGAGGTAAAGTGTTTGGGGTAAGGCTAGATTCCAAGAAAGCATCATCTACAATGTCCAGAACAGGAGGGATAGCTAAAGGCCTGTGTTGAGATAGGAGTAAGAATTCCCTAAGTCTCTTTTTGGACTCTGAGTAATCCTGGCTTTCCCAGCAGAAATGCTCCCTAAGAGTATGCAAGGTTTCACTGAAAGAAAAATCTTCTGGAGGGGAAGCAGAGGGAATGGAATCCTCTGCATCAGAATCCTCATAAGTAGATAAGGGCAAATCCTGGTAAATCAGAAGGACAGAAATATCAGATTCATGATCAGAAGAATCAGAAAGAAAATCAGTTCTAGGTCTCAATGGGGGAAGGCTGGCTTCCCCTAATTAAGGTAATAAGGTCTTCAGCCATTCTAAGCATTTGTTTTTGGGGCATATGGGCCTGAGCCTTCGGTTTGGTCGTCTTTTTTTAGGCGTAGTGCGAGTTTTTGGCCTGGATGAAAACAATGGCGTCTGTTTAATATGAATGTCTGTAGGTCTGAATACACCATCAGAAGCCACTGCCTCCACAACGGCTCCGGACCCATCCAAGGTAGAGACATCTGCAGGTTCCATAGTCGAAGAAGCATCTCGCAGCATACCGGAGTCCAAATGGGTCTCAGTAGAGGCCTGCGAATCTGAAGTAGCGGGTATCAGGGGCTGTGAAAGCACCTCACTGAGTACCGGCAGACTGGCGACTAGCTTAACGGAAGCATCGTCGGCAGTTTTGGACCTATGAGGTCTGTCTCTGTCTTTATCCTTACATTTTTTTCGGAAGATCGGTAGTCAGATGGCTTAACGAAGCCATTTTGGAGTACACAAATCGAGTACAAAAGTAATTGGCTGCAAAAATAGCCCAACGACGAATAGTTTAGGTGTTGAACAAGGCACAAAATCGACAGCGAGGGACGTCATGGTCTGGGCCTAAACAGGGTATGCAGTAAGAATGAAAATCTCTATGAGGTATTTGCTTTCCACAGGTAAGACAATTGTTAGCTTTTACTGACATCGGTTAGAGCAAGAAAAAGGACCCCCAATGGGGTACTTATCTTTTTTGAAGACTTCTGGTCTGAAACTCGAAAACAAAAATTTCAGGAGTCGGCTGACCGGCACTTGCAAACTGCTTCCGCTTCGGGCACTGCATGGCAAGAAAGACTGATGTAATGGTGTCGGCTGCATGTTTTATACCCCTGACAACCTGATGTCAAGGAAGAAGCGATAGCATCCGACGACTCTGGTATTCAGGTCGGCTGAGAGCTACCTGCAGCAGATAACCCAAATGTGATGACTGCAACAGTGAAACACGAAGAACATCCACAAGACATTGTTTAGTTATGGAAGAAATCTAAAAGGGAATGCCCAGCTTTCTGCCAAACTAGTAGTGGATGGTACCACTCATACTGAACCTGAGGACATCATCAACCTGCTAGCAGACAGATCTGGCACAAACTTTACCCCCATGTTCTCACCAGACGTACCTCAAAGCATACTTGTCACCAGTACTTTACCTAATATCTCCAAACAGCAGGTCATAATCACACTATCCATCACCAAAAACACAGCCTCTATGGAACCGGATAACATCCCAGGCTGCCTACTAAATGGTCTAAAACAGGACCTAGCTGAACCACTTGACACTCTCTTCAACCAGTCTAAGTACTGGCTTTGTCTAGCAGAGTGGAAAAAGTACAGTTGTGTACACTTACTATAAATATAGACTTTCAAGTGTATTCACTGTTGCAGTCATCGCATTTGGGTTATCCCTGCCAGGGTTGCCCTCGACCAGCCTGAATACCAGAGACTTAGTATTTCTGCCTCAGTTGCTGTCGCTTGAGGACTGATGTCAGGTCATCAGTAGTACAAAGTAAGGCAGCTGATCAGTTTTTCTTGCCCTAACCTCTCTGGTAGGAGGCCATGTTCTGGTGGAAGAAACCCCACCAGTGAAAAATAAATACCAATATGTCTCTTGTAAGGAAAGGCAAGCAAGTTAGAATGGTAATAAAGGAGAAAGAGGAGAAAGGGGGATGGAGGGAGGGAAACCAGGACTGCAACAGTGAATACACTTGAACTTCTACATTTATGGTAAAGGTACACAACTGTACTATGTTCTTCGTGTTTCACTGTTGCAGTCATCACATTTGGGTTGATTCCCAAAGCTGAGGAAAAGGGTGGAGGCAGTCATTGAAAGTAGAGGCTGGCTAGGATGCCCTGCAATACTGCAGAGGCAAATCCTGCCCTGGATTTGGAGAAGAGAGGCAGGTGGTAATGCTTGGTAAAGCTGTGAACAGAAGTCCAGGTGGCAGCCTCCAGGATGTGCTTGGCGGGGACTCTGCTGAGGAAAGCTGCAGAGGTGGAGGCTGCTCTGGTGGAGTATGTCCTGACCCCCTTGGGGGGCGGCTTTCCATGCTGTTTTTAGCAGAAATTGATGCAGTGAGCTATCCATTTGGAAATGGTTTGTTTGAAGATAGGTTTACCTTCTGCCCCTGTAGCAAAGCTAACCAGCAATTGATCAGACTTTCTGAAGGATTTAGTCCTGTCTAGATAGAATCTGAGCTGTCTGTCCACATCTAGAGAGTGAAGAATCCTTTCCCCCTTGTTCTGGGGATTAGGAAAAAAGATGGAAAAATGAATGGTTTGGTTGAGAGGCACACTGGACACCACCTTGGGGATGAAGGATGGGTTAGTTCTGAGGGATAGCCTGTCTGCGTGGAAGATGATGAAGGGTTCCACAGTCATGAGTGCTTGCAGCTCAGAGACTCTTCTTGCTGAAGGGATGGCCAGAAGGAAAGTTGCCTTCCAGGAGAGAAATTTTAGCTCTGCAGAAGAAGCTGATTCGAAAGGGGGGAGGGTGAGCTTTTCCAATACGAAGTTAAGGTCTCAAGCTGGTGTTGGTGCCCTTCTGGGTGGTCTCAAATTGCTAGCCCCTCTTAAGAACTGTTTGATTAGAGGGTGTGAGAAAGGGGCTGCTCAGTTGGAAAATGAGCAGAAATAGCAGAGGCATGAATTTTTATAGAGGAGAAAGAGAGGCCACTGTGTAGTAGGTCAGCTAAGTAATCCAGGATGAGAGGGAGGGAGGGCTGAGCCATATTGGCTCCTTTGGCTTGGATCCAGGTGTAGAACCTTTTCCATTTATCAGCATAAGACTTTCTGGTGCTGGGGCGTCTGGCCTCATGGATAACATCCAGAACCTGTTTACTGAGATTGGCAGATTGGTTCTGGATTAGGGAATAAACCAAGCTGCCAAACTGAGTGTCTATAATTGGGGATGCATGAATTCCCCTTCCCTCTGGGTCAGTAGGTTTTGAATCTGAGGAAGATGCCAAGGGGATAGCGGGGACAGGCTGCGCAGCAAGGGGTACCAGTGCTGCTGGGGCCAGTCTGGAGCTATAGGAATGGTCCTGGGTTTTTCCTCCCTTATTCTGAGCAGTACTCTGGGGATGAGAGGCAGAGGAGGAAAGGCATAGATCGATAGACTGGCCCAGGGGAAGGACAGGGCATCCACTCTCCAAGCCATGCAGTGATGCTCCCTGGTGCAGAATTTGCTGAGCTGATGGTTGGTGTGGGAGGGCAAATAGGTCAACCTTCAGGGCTCCCCATTTTTGAGTTATTAGGGTGAAGGTACTTCTGTTGAGTTGGCACTCATGTCTCTCCAGAAGATTTCTGCTTAATTGGTTTGCCAGAGAGTTGAGAGAGCCTGGTAGGAATTGTGCTAACAGGTGTAGATGCATGGCAGAGGCTGTGTGCCAAAGGGTCATGGCCAGCCTGCATAGACCTTAGGAATGAGTCCCTCCCTGCTTGTTGATGTACCACATCACAATGGTGTTGTCTGTTTTGATCAGGAGAGCCCCTAGTGAGAGAAGGGGCTTAAAAGCTATCAAGGCATGCTGTATAGTCATCATCTCTTTTTGATTGATGTGCAGAGAGTTTTGCTGTGGGCTCCATTGGCCCTGTATGCACCTGCCGTCCAAGTGTGCACCCCAGGTGTAGGCTGATGCATCTGTGGTGAGGGTCTGGGCAGCTGAGGGTGGGGAGAAATGCATTCCCTTGTTGTGGGAATATGCTGTTGCCCACCAAAGAAAATCTTTTCTGAGGCAAGGAATTATATAGGTAGAAGAGTTTCCAGGTTTTGAGAGTGTTGACGCCAAAGGCTCTTTAGGTACCACTGATGTTTCCTCACATGCAGCCTGACATATGGAATGAGTAGTATGCAAGATGCCATGAACCCCAGAGGTTGCAGGATCTTCCTTGCAGTTAGCTGGGGCCTGGTGGCTAGTTGAGAGAAGTAGGCTGTCAGGAAAATTTGTTTCTCTGGAGTAAGGTATGGCATCAGGGATGCTGTGTCCAGACTTGCTCCCAGGAAAATTATCCTTTGGGTGGGCACCTGTTTGGATTTCTTTTCATTGACTGTGTACCCTAGGGAGATTAGTAGGGTCTTTACAATGGCCAGGTGCTTGAGGAGTTTTTCCTGGCTGTCTGCCTGAATAAGGCAGTTGTCTAATTATGGGTAAATCTGAATATTTGTTTGTCTGCAAAAGGCAATGGCCGGAGCCAGACATTTTGTGAAAACTCTGGGAGCAATAGATAAGCCAAAAGGAAGTGCAGAGAACTGAAAGTGTTGAGATCCTGCCCTAAAGTGGAGATATTTCCTGCATGATTCCCTGATAGGAATGTGGAGGTAGGCCTCCTTTAGATCTAGGGTGGCTAGCCAAGCGTCTTTGGAGAGCATGGGTAGCAGCTGCTGAAGGGTGAGCATTTTGAATTTTGGGATCACTAGGAAAGTATTTAGAATGGATAGTTTGGCCTATCTGTTCTGCAGGAAGGTGCTCTACTGCCCTCATAGACAGCAGGGAAAGGATTTGCTTTTGTGCCTCTGCCCACTGATTTGGAGGTAGATCTGGGAACTCTTTTGGGGTTGGAAGGGTGTGGAATGAAAATTTGTATCCCTGAGACACAATGTTCAGAACCCAGTGTCCTTTGTAATGGTGGCCCAGGTGCTTGAGTGAAAGGAGAGTTCTCCTACTACGGGTAAGTGAAGGTGGGCAGAGGGAGGGGGTGGAGGAGGTGAGTCATTATGAGTTCTTACCATAAGGGGGTGGCTTAGAACTCCCTGCTTTGGAAGTGGAGGTAGTCCACTGCTTAGATCTCTGCATTCTCTAGGGCTGCTGTCTGGGTAGTCTGCTTCCACGGGGCCTAGGCTGAGTCAGTTTACTGGGAACAGGAAAGGACCAGTGTTTGGAGGGACAATGCCTGCTGAACCTAGGAGGCTGGACCTGCAAGAAATTCTTAATTATTTGCATAGATTTTGCTTTTTCTTCCATCTTTTTTAAGACCTCTTCTGCCTTAGTGCCAAATAAGTTATCTTTGTGCAAGGGGGCATCCAACAATTTAGATTTGACATGGTCTGGCAGGGGCTGTTCCTTACACCATGCATACCTTCTAATGACAGATCCAGTGACTGCAGCCCTGCAAGAAGCTTCTAGGGCATCAAAACCACAGTGCAAGGTGTGTTTAGTTACTTGACTTGCAGAATGCATTAACTCTTGTAAATCTTTAGATTCTGCCCAAGCAGAAAAGGAAGCCAATTTTTTTTTTGTTTAAGGAGTTCCAAGATATGTTGCTGAAATTTCAGCATATGGAAATGACAATTTAGTGCCCTGATACCAAGAGTAGCTGAGGTGTATACTTTTTACCCTATCTGTCCAATGCTCGGGAATCCCTGTCTGAGAGGGTGGGATTCTTTGTGGAGGTAGCTTTAATCCCCTTTGGCCCTTGAGAAATCACCTCCGGGTCAGCTGTAGGATTTGTAAAAAGATATTTGTGTGAGTCACGGACTCTATAGTACCTGTCTGGTTTCTGGGATCAGGAGGAAGGGAATCAGGAGTTAAGTTGGATTCGAGGAAAACATCCTCTACAACATTCAGGACTGGGGGGATGGCCAATGGTCTGTGATGTGGAAGATCTAGGAATTCCCTGAGTCTCTTTTTACACTGAAGGTAGTCCTGACTCTCAAATTGGAAAAGCTCCCTTAAGTTATGCAGGGTTTCCCCGAAGGAAAAATCCTCTGGGGGAGAGGCAGAAGGAATGGAATCTTCTGCATTTGAATCCTCATAAGTGGAGAGGGGTTGCATGTCTTCATATTCAGATGCAAAAGATTCATTTGAGTCTTGTTCAGACAGAACTACAGGGGACAGATCTCTTTTCCTTTTGGAGAGGGTAGCTTGGCTTCCCCTGATCACCATGATAAGGTCTTCCGCCACTTTAAGCATTTGAGACTGAGGCAAGGTAGCAGGTGCCTGTAAGTGGGTCGGCGGTTTCTTGGGTGTGGTTTGTACCCTGGGCCTGAGAAACTCGATAGTTTTAGAAAGAATGGTAGTTGCAAAAGAAGACGTCGGTTTGTGTCAGAGATTCAGTAGTGCTAAGGCCTTCCTCGGAAGCCGGTGCCTGGTCAGCGTCTCCGGACCCATCCAAGGGTGACAGGACCACAGGATCCTTAGTCGAAGAAGAGTTTTGTGGCATACCAAACTCCGAATGGGTCTCAGTAGTGGCCTGCGAATCAACAAAATCGGGCATTAGGGGCGGCGAAAATGCCTCACTGAGTACCGGAGAACTGACGACTAGCTTAATGGAAGCGCCGTCGGTAGGTTTGGACCTGTGCGGTCTGTCTCTGTCTTATCTTTATGTTTTTTTGGAAGATCTGTCAGATGGCTTACCAAAGACAAATCGGAATTCGAGGACTGTAAGTGAAAATATCTGGGCACAATAAGGGCCTGACAATGGATAGTTCTGGGGTTGAACAAAACACAGAAGTGACAATGAGGGACGTCGTGGTCTGGGCCTAAACAAGTGATACAGTAAGAGTGGAAGTCTCGGTGTGGTACCTGTTTTCCACATGCGAGAAAATTATTAACTTTTTCTGACATCGGTTAGTGCAAGAAAAAAGGATCCCCAATGGGGTACTTAGCTTTAGAAGATTTCAACTTCAGTTCGGTAGACGAAAACTCAAGTAGTGGCCGACCGGCACTTGTGCGAACTGCTTCTGCTTTAGGCTCCACAGCAAGAAAGACTGATGTAATGGCATCTGCTGCCTTACTTTATACTACTGACGACCTGACATCAGTCCTCAAGCGACAGCAACCGACGCAGAAATATTAAGTCTCTGCTATTCAGACCGGCCGAGGGCTACCCTGGCAGGGATAACCCAAATATGATGACTGCAACAGTGAAACACGAAGAACATCAGCAACAGTAATTCCCTTGCACAAAGGGGGTCCATCAACCAATCCTGGGAACTACAGATCCATAAGCCTAACCAACCTTATCAGCAAGGCCATGGAGAGAATCATCATGGACTTTACCAACAAAGTCACAGGTGACCTTCAGTCTCTTGACCCGACCCAATTTGGTTTTGTTAAGGGTAGAGCAGGCTTATTAAACCTGGTGGACATCCTTGAGAATGTCACCAAAGCCCTAGATGAAGGCAAAACAGCACATACAGCCTACCTTGACTTAGCCAAGGCTTTTGACACAATTCCCCACTCAGGCATCATTGAGAAACTCACCCAGCTGAGAGATTTTTGAGAGTTATAAAAAATAAATATGGAGATAGGAAAGAGAGAGATTTGATATAGTGCAATATTTAAACAATGGCGAAAGCCAAATTAGTCAATATAAAGAAGGCATCTCCAAAGATATTCAAAGAGAAATACAGGCAAAGGCATCCACATATGGAACATTTCACAATAAAAAAATATTACAAAGAGGGAATGTAGAAAAAATATTAGTAGAGTAGTTGTTAAAAAAAATAGAAGTTGAAGTTATGGAGTGTCTGTGAAGTGAAGTATTTGGTGTAGAAGGTCTAACACAATTTATACCACAGCATGATGGAATGAGTCCCCAAAGTAAGTTATGGAGTCCCTGCAAAGTGAAGGATTTGGTGTAGAAGATCTAACACAAGTTACACCACAGCCTGATGGAATAAGTTCCCAAAGTAAGGAGAAACAGGAAGATTACGAGACATCTGAAGAAAAAATATGGACATTGGAAAGAAAAAAAAGATTTAATATGATGTAAAATCTATGCAAAGGAGAAAGCAAAACTAATCAACACAAAAAGAACAGCACCAAATATATTTGAAGAGAAATATAGGCAAAGGAATCCGGACATAGAAAACTTTACAACACAAAAACAAGAAGACAAAGAGGAAAAGGAGATCAGTAACGGAGAAGTTAAAGAAACAAACTGAGGTTATGGAGTACCTGCAACGTGAAGGATTCAGTGTAGAAACTCTAATTCAGAAAGCACCACAACAGGATAGAGCAATGGACATCCAAATTAAAGGGAATCCAATGGAATGTAAAGCAGTGAGTCAGGTGCCAGATGAAGATATTTTGGATCCTTCACTTGAAGATGGACAGCAAGGGAAGGAACAGAAAACTGTGGAAACTCTGACGCAGCCAATGTTGAGGAGTGATAGTCCAGTGAGTTCTCATATGACAGAGCAACGGATGGCAAAGGATGAACTTGAAGAGAATGTGCTACAGGAAGATACTATAGAACTTTCTATAGAATGCCCGCAGGAAATGCAAAACAAAATATGTGCCCTCAGTTTCGAAGAACATGAGCTAAGAGAAGACTTGTTTGATTTAATAAAGACAGAAATATTAAGATCAATGAAAGGAATAGATTGCAGAAGGTCAATAAAACCCATAAAATCAGACGTTTGATAAAACAAATGAACACAGTAATTAGGACTGTCCATAGCGATCCATGTGATATAACAGAAGTAAACAGGATATAGTACTGTGCTGCTAAATTAATCACTGAATGATCTACCACAAGAATATAGTAGTGAGGGAAGGAAGGGAGAAATCGAATACCATCATGGAAGTACCGAATAGAGAAAACTATACAGCAATTAAGAAGTGTCACTGTTAGAAGAGTAAAGCAGAGGGAACAGATCAACAAAACTACTTAGAAAGATAGACATGATAAAAGCAATGTGCAGTATTAGAACAGATCAGGATCTATCATGCACCATCACAAATAACAAACTAAAAATCTCAGCACAGGCTAACAATTTAGAAGACACGCAGATAAATATAAAGGAAAAGTACAAAATAAGCAATGTATTGATGACCCAAAAAGTTTTATAGAGAATTGGGAAACAAGGTAAAAGGAATTGAAAGACCACCAAAAAAAGAAGAAATAGATATATATTGAAGAAGTATTTATGAAGATCCTGTTGGAACATAAAGATGCTAAATGGATAGAAGAAGTAAAAGAAAGACTAAGAAGTTCAAAGGTAAAGGATATGAAATGGGATGAAGTAACGGCCAGAGAGATTGAAACAAAGTTAAGAAAAGCTCCTAATTGGAAAACCCAAGGCCCAGATGCAGTACCCAACTTCTGGTTAAAAGTATTAACATCTTTGCCCGAAGATTTAGCCATGAGTAAGAAATGTTTATATGCACACTCTGAACAGACACCAACCTGGCTAACAATGCTCCTACTTAAGAGTAAAACTGCAAGCTACCCTAAAAGTTATAGGCCAACAACTTGCCTTCCTATGATGTATAAACTATACATGGGAATTGATGCTGACAGAGTCTACAGTCAATTAGAAGAAAACTCAATTATGGCAACAGAACAAAAGGGCAATAAAAGAAAGTCATACAGAAAAAACGATCATTTTTTTGTCAAATAAAGTCATAGTAGAGAACTGAAAAAAGGGGAAGAATCCAAGTACGGCATAGATTGACTACAAAAAAGCATTTGATAGTATCCCACATTCATGGAGAAAAGAGTGCTTAAAAATGTACAAGATATACCCTACACTGATTGACTACATTACAGTGACCATGAAACAGTGGCAGACAACTTTGCAATTAACTGTAATGGAACAACTGATTTTTGAGTTTTGATTCAGGTCATGGTTTTTGACAGAGGTTCGGACTAACAGGATAACTATTCCCACATGTTTTTAGCACTTGATGTCAATAATATAAGGTTTTAAATAGTAACCTTTTTCTATGAATGCTTGTCTCTTTAAATTTAGATCAAATCAATTATGACATCATGAGCATGTGTGTTTAAAAAAGTTAGATTTATTTAGTTTTATCTCTGAAGAAGGCAGTTGTCAAACGCTAAAGCTAACTTTATGACTTGCTGCAGCTCCTGGTTTATTTGGAATAACGAAACCTCTCAATAGATAGCAAGTGAATTGGACAATTTGTTTTTAACTTTGCAATTAAGCCATGATAAAGGACAAATTATTATTCCAGGTTTAAAAATTCAAAGAAGGATATTCCTGGGTGACTCTGTCACTGCTGCTATTCTGTCTTGCCCTTAACCTATTAAGCTGTCTACTTAACAACTTAGGCCATGGCTATAATTTGGCTCCTAGAAAACAACAAAGTGTAAGACTTCTCATCTTCTCTTCATCAATGATTGAAAACTGTACAGTTGACTAGATGAGGAACTGAAAGCACAACTGCAAGTTGTCAAAACTTTTTCAGATGATATAAGAATGTCACTTGGCCTTGATAAATGTGTAAAAGAATCCTTTAAAGCAGGAAATCTACAGCACCAAGAAAACATCACTTTGTGACAAGAATGTGATAGAAAAGAACTTGAGCAAGAGGGAGTGTATAAATATTTGGGAATTGGTGAAGGATCAACAATAAAAAATGAACAAATGTGAATAAAACTTAGTAAGGAATACTTTAGAAGACTTACGTTAATCCTAAAAACAGCACTGACATCTAGGAACAAAATTTAAGCTATAAACCAATTTGTTCTTCCTGTCCTAACTTACAGTTTTGGAGTGACTGACTTGCCCCAAAATGTGTTGGACAGATTAGGCAGGAAAACAAGAAGGATGCTTCATGCCCACCAAATGATTTATAAAAAATCAGTGCATACCAAGATTATATATTCCCCATTCCAAAGGAGGAATGGACTTCCTTGAAACTGATTACATGTAAAGATCTGCAATTGTGGGACTGGACACATCTGCTGACCTTAAAAGACCCAAACATAGTGAAAGTTTTGAAACATGAAATGAATAAATTTAAGAAAACTTCTTTGCTTAGTCTAACAGAAGCACATCGGCATCAAGCAGGAATGGAAATGAAACCAGACGTAGATAAAAACCAGGCAGCAACTGTGTCAAAAAAACAAAAGAAAGAATATAAGGTGAAGGACCAGATGAGAAGGCAAGAAATGTGGAAAATGCATAAATAAAGTTACAAGTATAGAAAACTTCTGGAAGAACCTCATGTTGATCAGGATTGAATGCAGAAATGGTTAAGGAGAGGCAAATTCAAACCAAGAGATGAAAGGTTAACGTTGGTGGCCCAAGATAGTAGTCTACGTACACATTGGTGGGAGAAACAGACAAACGTAGGTTTTGCAAAACAGAAATGGAAACAGTTGCACACATTGTTGCTGGTTGTGACATACTAATGGCAAAAGGCTACATACTGAAAGGCATACTAATTTGGAAAGACTGTTGCACTGGAGATTGTGCAAACATTATGGTACTGTAGTGGCTGAAAATCACTGGAAACATGAGCCACAATGCATCATAGGAAATGATGAGTCTACATCACATGAGATCACCCATTACCAGCAGTTCAGAAGACAGATGAGAGAAAACTGGATATAGTGGTCCATGAAAAGAAGACAAAAGTAGCATTGATCATTGAAATCACCACACCAAGTGACTACAGAGTTTTGCATTCAGAGAGACACAAAGTCATAAAATAGCAGGATCTGCAGGCAAAAATGAGAGCTAAGTGGAAGAAAGATACCCAGACAGTTCCAACAGCAGTAGGAGCAACGGGTCTTATAAAAAAGAGGCTACAATCGTATTTAGATATGTTACCAATACATGCAACCTCATAAGAATTGCAGAATGAGTTATTACTGGGCACACTGTGGGTGCTGCGAGGAGCATTTCTGGCTGACAACAAAGATTGAAACAAATAATAATTTCATGAACTTTAATCACACTTTGACTTAGAAAAGAGGTCCAGTCCCATACTGGTATTAGAAACCCAAAAGACTTGGAGAAATGAATAAACTGGGAATTAAACCATATGTCACTAGATGGATAGTCAAATGGCTCACTGACAGAAAGCACAGTCAAAGTTGGCGATTCCACCTCTACCAGCAGACCAGTTACCAGTGGTGTACCACAAGGATCTGCGGAGGGCCCTCTACAGTTTGGAATCTATTTCTCAGAAGTCTAGGTGAAAATAGATGGCCTGTGGCTTACCAAGTTCACCGATGACTGCAAACTGGGTGCCGTCATTGAGCCCCCAATGAATTTGACACTACAAAAAGGGCTTACACAGACAAATGATTGGTGCCAAAGCCATGGACTTAAACTAAAAAAAAAAAATGTGTTATCATCCCTTTCAGCCAAGGGGAAGTCCCTGCAAATTACAATATTACCAGTACCCCCCTTAGCTCAAGTCCTGTGGTGAGAGATTTGGGAACACAGATTGATAGCAACCTTAACTTCTATCACCATGTGTCCACAGTGGTAAGGAAGGCCTTCTATGTTGCACATCTATAATTAAGGACAACACATCCAGAACTAAGGATGTTTTAACTCCACTATATTCATCCCTCAGACTACTAATACAGAAAATGCTCCCTTCTGTAGCTACCTCACCAGACACCTACAGCAGGTTGACAGACATCAGAGGTTTCTCACCAAGAAAATTCAGGGTCTTCAACATGACCTACATGGACAGACTGAAGGCTCTGTCACTGTACTCTGTATCTTATAGGCTAGTGACAGGTGACTTGTGACTAGCCTATAGAGCAGTCTTGGGCCCTGCCCTAATGGATATGATGCACATCTGCCAGTCAAATGGAACAAGATTCACTTGCTCTAGGGACCTTAACCTAGCCTGCCACATTAACAGGACATGCTGGACAGACAGACATGTCTCCCAGAGATTGCCACTCCTCTAGAACAAACTCCTCCTCTGGAACAAACTCTGAATTCACATAAAACAGAGCTGTTCAATTACCCTATTTAAGCATAACTTGGACAACTGGATGGAAAACTGTAAATTTATCTTGGGGTGTCACCTATGTCCCTTTTGGATAAAGGCAGTTGGTGTTGATCATAGACTCGTGATGCAGATATAGACCATACCACTTGGTCAATAATGGAATAAGGGTATAACATGGCTAGGCTTATAAAAGCCTAGGGCCAACAACCTAGTAACCTCCTATGAATCTATGAACCTATGAGCCAGACAGAGGTACAGAGGATAAGGTAAGGAGATGGAGAATATTTAGAAGATGAGCAAATTGGAGAAAGGTTAAAGGAACAGTACAGGAAGAATTACAAACAGGTAAGAACAGAAAGTCTCAGAATGGAAGTGGGAAAAGAATGTAGAGGGATAGGTACCTGAAAACGAACAAAGAGACAAACTAAATAAAGAGGAGGAAAAGGGATACCACTGACAAGATAAACGAGAGGAAAGCTGGAAAGTTAGGTGGATTCCTCCTAAAATGTTACAAATGGGGAGGGGAGAAAATGTGGAAGGTTTTAGAGGAAGAATACAAGACAACACAGAACTCAGGCAAAACATCTAAAAGTATGAGGAGGACCAAGATAACCATGATATGTAAAGGAAGAGGAGAAAGTGGGAAATTATAGGCCTACCTGCCATTAATGATGATGATACGTAAAGGAAGAGGAGAAAGGCAGGAAGTGGGAAATTATAGGCCTACCTGCCATTAATGTTGATGATACGTAAAGGAAGAGGAGGAAGTGGGAAAATTGAGGCCTACCTGCGATTAATGTTGATGATACGTAAAGGAAGAGGATTAGGGAGGAAGTGGGAAATTATAGGCCTACCTGCCATTAATGTTGATGATACGTAAAGGAAGAGGAGAAAGGGAGGAAGTGGGAAATTACAGGCCTACCTGCCATTAATGTTGATGATATGTAAAGGAAGAGGAGAAAGGGAGGAAGTGGGAAATTATAGGCCTACCTGCCATTAGTGTTGATGATACGTAAAGGAAGAGGAGAAAGGGAGGAAGTGGGAAATTATAGGCCTACCTGCCATTAATGTTGACAGCAAGACTTTGGCAAAGGTAGTGGCAGGTTGACTGGATGAAGTATTGTCAAAAATAAAACAATTAAGATGAAATGGCTTCATGAAGGGAAGGGGCAGAGACAAACTGGTTGGGCCTGCTGGAATTTATGCAGAGTGAGGAACTGAGGGAGGAAGGGAAAGGTGGGACTGTACTCTATGACCTGCAGAAGGCCTTTGATAATGGTGAGGTAGGAATTCCTAGGAAGACACTGCAATAAAAGCAGGTAGGAGAAAAGTTCATATACTGGATATATAAGACAACCCAGAAATTGAAATACTCATAGTCAAACAGAGGAGACAAGCATATAGAGGAGCACCAGACAGGAGTGCCTGTTATCCCCAAGCCTGTTCACATATGACTGGGGAACTGGCAATGGAAGCCAGACACTATTTAGCAATGCTTGAAGAAATGAGGGGATAAAATCTCAGTTTGTGTTCTATACACAGTGTCAATGTCACAGGATGTGGCCACAGCAATGGGAGCAACAGGACAGACCTTCAAGAAGTTTAAGGTGGACTGAGCTGCAACAAAGACAGGGGTTGTTAGATTAGGAAAAGGGATGGTGAAGGTGGAATACATGAAATAAGAGGATAGAGTTCCCCCAAATGCACAGTGCTCTACACTGGGAACAAAATAAGAGACAATAGAAAAAAATAGAGGAAGTTGGAAAAAAGGTAAGGGATACTCTCCAGAGAGGGAAGGGGTATTCATACACATTACTTATGAGAATTAATGCAACAAGGATGTTGGTGCTACATATAATCCTCCATGTGTTTTTACAACATACAAACAGACCTTGGGGACAATCCCTGCAACACTTTTTCAATTTCCAACTCCATCCTGCTTATCCCCTTCCTGATTCAACATAGCAAGGATCTGAGAACTAAACATTTATATAGTAAGAAGTTGCTTGTAGATACATATATAGTAACATATGCTGCACAATTTAGGTATTGCATGTATGCAGGGCGGTTACCTATTATATTCTCGAAAGCCGACAATGTCGAATCCGACACTGTCGACACGAGAATAGTGAAAGTGCAGAATGTCAAATGGGTAAATGGAAATTACCGTAAGGGGAGATTTCCATTTACTTCAATGTAGTTGGTATATTTAAGTAGTGGAGGGTGTTGGGGTGCAAGGGGGCTTGCAACCCTGCCTACACCCTTTAAATTTTCTTTTTTTTTTTATTTATTTTTTCTGAACATTCGAAATTTTAATGGTTCGATCATTAAAGGTTGACCTTTAGTGATTCGAACCATTAAACTTTCGATGTTCTAATATAGACCCTGCAGGGCCATAGCCAGTTGGCCTGTGACATTACCCAGTCAGGACCAAAAAGAATGGTCCGCTTGAACCTAGTTTGCTGCAGCTAAATTTATCACACTTAGAATCATGCTCCTTTATACTACTTACCTTATTTTCTACATACAACCCCTGAATTATTCTCTCTGCTCTGAATCAGCTTCCTATTTTGGCCCTAAACCCATATTTCCTATCAAATCATTTTTGGCCCTAAACCCATATCTTTTAATATTCCAGCCTGGTACAACATACAGTATTAGAGGTCTTTCAAAATGTCTTCTTGTCCACCTTGGTAGTGACCCAGTAAAGTAAAGTAATTCAGCAAAGTTCAAATAAGTGAATGCCTTCGGTATGAAGCCATGCATTTGGCCTTATGTAAAAGAAATTAGTAGCCAGGGGATCTACCAACTTGGATGTCAGAACCCTTCTTCAATAGCACAGCTAGGGTGGAGTGAAAGGGGACAGTCACCCTGGGTGCAAAGTGTTAGGAGGGGCTGCAATCATCAGTCAACTAACCCAATCAATCTGCTGTGCATACTGGTATTAAAATACCAGCATTGCATTTGCAGTCACAACTGAGCACTGTAACACTGTGTGGGGTAGTACAAATTATTGTAGCAAGCAGTTTGCTACAACTTAAAAGTAGAAACAAGTTGTTTTCCCTCTTCAGATTAGAAGAGCTTCTTTGGGGGATATAGAATTAGCCAGCTACAGCTCTGCCCTTCTTGTAACCTTTTCTACAGTGCCTTGGTGTTTCAATACATATTCTTAAAATATAAATTATTAATGAAGTTGCAAAATTATAACTTCTAAATTCCCAATATTATCATCATATATTTACTACCTCACAATACCCCTTACCATTTCATTGACTTTCTTGTTTCTGCCTCATGGTAAATAAAACAAACCCATAATCCACCTGTACTAATGAGCATTATATGTCTGAGCTGTATGTCAGGCATTACATGGTAATCAACACTGTGTATATGTAAAACAGAATTTTCCAGTTTTTACTACACAGATTTTGTACTGGCATGTGCAATATAAAACCAAGATTGTGGCATTAAAAAAATGTAGTTCTATCCAAATAAGGTCTTGTGTGCTAACTGAAGCCAGAAGGAAAACAGGATATCAGCCATCTACTTACTGTTGGTGGGATCATCAGAGACAGCAATCTGAGGTAGGGTCTCTCCTTTCAACACCCCAGGTGTAAGTTTGTCATGTTTTCCAATCAGTAGCAATAGTTGGTCCTTTGGAATGTTGTATCCTGCACAAGAAGAAGCAGAAATGCAATTAAACTGCAACCCTCAATACATAAATTCTAAGACTTGCTGTAATTAGCTATCAAAGCATTTTTCTTTATAAACATAACAGACACATTTTAACAAAGCCTTTGTTCAAAAACATGTTTATAAAGTCAAACTACAAACTCCTGAACCAACCAGTCTGGTTTTGTGAATGGCAGGTCCTGTCCCCTGAACCTTGTAAGTTTCTTTGAAAAGGTTATAGGGGCCGAGGACAGAGAATATTCTATGCACACTGCTTATCTTGACCTGGCCAAAGCTTTTAGCAGTATCACCCTTTTGGGTATTACTGAAAATTAGAAAAGTTTAATATAAACCCCCTACACTGTCCACAGGATTGCAAATTGGTAATCCAATGGATCTCTAGTTGTGAAAGCTGCTGGTTCCCTCTCTGAATGCAGATTTGTAGCTAGTGGGATACCACAGAAATCAATTCCTCTGAATGTAGATTTGTAGCTAGTGAGATACCACAGACATCAGTTCTGGGACCCTCTTTTGCTAGACATTTAGCTTGCAAACATCCAAGCCAACATCTCAGAAGTGCAGTTAACCAAGTGTGCTGAAGACTGCATAGTGGACACCGCTATCTGCTCATCCACTGACACACAACAGCTCCAGCAACGGTTGGAATATGTGCACACATGCTATATCAAATATCAGTCTAGAAATGAAAAAAAAAAGTGTAGCATACTAGCATTTGGCAGAAAATGTTATAACTGGCACTTTTTTTCAGACAGATATTATCATAAGAGATCTAGGTACTTATGTGGATAGCTTTCACTCATTCAGTCATGATGTTTCCACCACGGTCAGGAAATCCTTCTAATAGTTCCAGCTAACTTTCAAAGGAATATCTTTAAGATCCAGGAAAGTCATCCTTCCACTATACTTGTTCCTTATCACATCCATCCCTGTATTTGGCATGAGGTATGTACATTTGGAATGTGGCACATTATTCAAATGCTTGCCTACTATGTTTCTGTGATCTTCATCATTCCAACTACCTTAGTGGCATTTGGGGTTATCTGCCAAGGTAACCCAGTACTGTTCAGCTTTCAAAAGCTTAAACTCCCCTATCGGTCTCTCTTTCTGTGAAAGTTGATTGGCTGAACATATCTTGAGAGGGAAGCCTTTGGCTGTAACAGGAAGTGAATTTCCAGCCATTTTCAGAATCCAAAGAAGAAAATCCTCTGGCTCTTCACAAGATCCGGTGCTAATTTCTCCATCTTACTGCTCAGATAAGTCCCATTTAAGGACTCCCTTCTGCTCATTTTATTGTTGCATTTACTATTCTCTTTCTATTTTTAGGTTTACTAAATATTTGAATATTTTATTTCTATCATTGTTTAAAGTAATTCCTGTGGGAATTTCTACTTGCATACACTGGGATTTCCTTACCATTGACTACATGGTGGTCACAGAAAGGTAAGGGTACTTTCTATGGACCTACACAGATCCCGGACTACTGGATCAACTCTAAGGGGCGTATTATCAAATGGTTATTAACAGGGATGGCTGACTTCCCAAGGGGTACAATTATGCATTTCATAGCACTGAATTTAAGACCATAGCTTTGGCACCATTTGTTAATCAGAGATATGCCTTCTTGAAGAATGCTAGTATTTGCAGACGAGTTGATGATAAAACTTAGCCAGCCATAAACCTTCACTGTTTGCTTCCACTTCAGAGAAATAGATGCCAAAAATGGAAAGGACCACGTACCTACTCCTGGGGAACTCTGCTAGTGACTGGCATCTTGGTCGACGTGGTCTCACCTATTTTAACCCCCTGGGTTCAACCAGTGAGCAAGCTGACTACCCAAAGGGTGATAAAAGGGTTTATACCAAATTTGTGAGCTTGTCTATAAAGCCTGAGTGGGGTACTGTATCAAAAGCTTTAGCCAGGTCCAGGTATGCTGGGTACACAGTCTTACCCTCATCTACTGCTTTGGTGAACTTCTTGAAGAAGTCCACCAGACTCAATAGGCATGTTCTTCCTTTAACAAAGCTGAACCGTGATGGGTCCAGCTTTTGCAGGTTTCCTATGTCCTCATGTATCAGTCTATAGCACAGTAAAGTCTAATTAACCCATTCCTTTCCCTGATAAAACCACAGTAAAAAACTGATCAAGAATGGGCACTTTCCTAGCATTTCTGTAGCCAGCTTGATGGACTTAGGCATCCTCAGTTAATGTAGCAATTGCCTAATATATACTGGCAACCACTTAATCCTGAAACAAATACTACATGTGACAAATGTAGTTATACTATGAAAATGGAGGCAAGACTCTCACATACAGACAAATCATTGGGAATACTGGTAAACAGAATCTACATCAAGAGTAACTAAATAACAAGTAAGCACAGAGTTAGTTTGGCACCACTGATATAGAAGTTCAAGAAATTCACTACTATCTTTAACTATCATAGTGGAGGTATAGAGCACTTGTTTTAATTCACTTTCCAAGTATTTCAAAATGGGTTCCGTGACCCATCCATGTGCTGAAACTATCAAAGTGGAGGGTCAACCAAAGATTTGTGCATTTTTGGAACTCCATATATCACAGGAATTATCTTTTTTTTTTACCTCAAAGTAATCACATAATTTTTTGTCTATTCTATCCTGCTGCAGCATGTTAGACAGGGTAAGGGAGACATACGGCATAATGCTTCTAACAGAAGTAATAGCAATACAGTTAGTCACTAGCTTCCAACAATTTGTTCATAGATGCAGTGTAACTTTATATATTCATCACCACTATGCCCCCACCCTTGTCAGCAGGTTTAATTACAGTAATTTTGTTATTATACAAAGATTGTACTGCTGCATTTTCCTTCTTGCTGACATTGTGAAAAACTTTCTTTCCTGGTTTAATAAGTAAAGCGTTGTACAAATCATGTTCTACAAGTTTTTCAAATGATGAAATAATGTGGTTTGCAGGTGGTAAGAAAACACTATTTCTCATATATTTGTTATGCAACAACTACCCATCAGAAGATTGTTGGTGAAAACAAGCTTTTAAATTAAGTTTACGGATAAAAAGCTTAAAAGCCGCAACAGTACAGGAGATGTTCACTGCTGTTGCTGGAACAAAAGTGAGTCCCTTATTTAAAAATTTTAGGTCGCACTCACTTAGCCTATAGTCCGATAAATTGAATAAAATGTTAGATTGCACAGTACCTGCTTCTATGTCATTTTGCTCTTCTTCCTTTCCGGTTGACTGTTTGCCGATTTTCTTTTGGGTGGAAAAGGGAATGGTTCTTTCAAATGGAACAAAAATCCTTTGCAGGGGGATTTCTTTCCATTGTGGATTTATTAGAAGTGGCATTGCTTTCATTATCTGTAGCAGGAGCATTATCTTCTAGTAGTTCCAATGGCTCTAAGGCTGAAACTAAAGTGGCATCAACAATAACTTTATGGGAGGTATTCACTTATTCACAGTGTTCAGACAAAAACTGCGTGTTGATTTTCATTGTCGTTCTTCATTTTGCTGAGCCTAGAAGGACATCACTTACTTCAGTTGAACACTCCTCTGTATTTAAATTTATGGATTGGTTATCTAGGTCTCCCCTCTGATTGGGTCTTCATGGTTTAGGCAGGAAAAAACATATCCAGCCCGAAAATTGTTTAAGTTACTACAGTGGGGGAGGCATCAACTATATGAATTCAGGACTCCCTTTCTCTCTTCAGACCCCAGTCCAATCTGTCCAGATGGATTATTCAGATTTTGCATGGGAGTGTCCACTGAAATTCAAGTACAAGACTTCTGGGGTCCTCAGGACATGCCAAAGCACATAATAGTAAAAGATATTTTGGCACTGATTCATGCCTTAAAAGTTCTTCACCACTTAAGAACTCAGGGTCCTCTTCAAGTGGTCACAGACAATACTATGATGTGGTACCTAAACAAGCAAGGGGGTACAAGGTTGTACCCTCTTGGCTAGTTGGTAGTGATAGCCTGTGAGGTGGCTTTACAGCATTCTTTCTTCTTCCAAAGCTTGCTTTCAAGAAAACAACTTGTCCAATTCCTCCTCATACTGTTTATTGCCTTTGGAGGCAATGGCATTATTCTGAAAAACATCCAATATGCTGTCAGTTTTTGTAATCAATTGCTCCACTTGTTGCTTATCATATTCAAGCAAGATTTTCAAAAATTCTGAAGATAGTTCAAAGAAACAGTACCCCAATGTTTCTTTAAACTTGGACAATATGAGCCAAAAAGAAAATGTTGGTTTCACAAGCACTTGTAAACCTCTTGGTGAAATACCATACAGCATATATTGCTGTAATAAAGTCATACTAGTAGAATGTTTGACCTCTTTTTCTACATTTCTTCTTAAATCTTCCAAGTCTTGCATCATGTATTTGGAGTTAATAACTTCTGCTCCTTCACCTTTACTAGAACCCATACCAATATTCGTGCCTATACCAGATGCAAAATTCAAAGGTTGTTCCGTGTTGTACAGGAATTCCACATATCATTATTCATACTGGGGCTAGAAATGTGATTAACTGATAAAAATATCTTAAACCAACTTACATAATCACACTTTCTACCCAAATGGACCAAAATTAAACTGAAAAACAGCAAAAATCACTTTCTGGTCTCAAACAAAGCTAAACAACTTTATTTTAAACAAAAGTGATGAACTAGTGTTTTGGCACTTGCCTTCAATGGTTCTAACAATTCCATCCAATTTACATTTTTTATAATTTCGTCTACCAATCAAAAGGTTCCTCAAGCATTAAAGAATACAATAAATTACAATAAATCCAAATAAATATTTCATTAGTAATTCTCTGTTAAGACCATCATGAAAGAAACACTTGTAATTGGATTAGACATAGAAAAAGCCTTCAATTCCCTCAACTGGGAATATCTATTTAAAACTTTAACATTATTTGAATTTCCTCCTCCCTTCATCTTATTACTAAAAAACATATATATTAATAACTTAGCCTACATTAAATTAGGTCCTTTCACCTCAGAATCTATCCATATAATGAAAGGTACTAAACAAGGATGCCCCTTTCTCCTATTTTA
Source organism: Protopterus annectens (assembly GCF_019279795.1). Classification (NCBI taxonomy): domain Eukaryota; kingdom Metazoa; phylum Chordata; order Ceratodontiformes; family Protopteridae; genus Protopterus; species Protopterus annectens. The sequence goes on from NC_056745.1 coordinate 18,961,831, forward strand.
TTTGCTTTGGTTACAGAAATACTTGCAGAAATAATACGCAATAATCCAAGAATAAAAGGAATAGAAGTCTATGACCAGTACATATCTAAAATAATGCTTTTTTGCTGATGATATTTTACTAACCCTATCAAACTCCAGAGAGTCATTAGGAGAGCTAGAAGAAGTAATGGAGAAATTTTATAAGATTTCAGGTCTACACTTAAATAGATCAAAATCAAAATTTCTATTTTTAAAAAAGAAAAAAAGAACTACAAGTTACAGATAAATCCATCATAGGAAAACAAGAACTTACGCTAAATTATTTAGGAAGAGTGTTATGCAAAAATATAAAACAAACAATATTAATAAATTATAAAAACATTATTAAAACAATAAAAATATATATAGAAAAGTGGAACAAAATTATATTAACTTTTGAAGACAGATTGCAATTAATAAAAATGGTGTTATTGCCACAAATATTATATGTAGCATTAGCAATACAGTTAATTCCTGAAAGATGCATTCTTAAAGAAATAAACTCATGTTTAATACATTTTTATGGTATCTCAAAAGGAAAAGAGTAGCTCTAACTCATCACATTAGATCCTGAAAACAAGGAGGATTGAACTTCCCAGAAATAGAAACATATATACAAGCATTTGGCTTAAAACTACAATAGACTGGATAAACCCAAATTATTTTGCCAACTGGAAAAAATTAACAATGGCTATATTAACAAATAAATTTAATCTGTTAAAAAAATTTTAACAGTAGACAAATCAAACAAACCCTGATACATACTATGCATAAGTATACAATATAAAATAACAAAACCTTCTAAAACAACACTGATTAATCATTACATCAATTCCTTTAGGAAAGTTATCAATGTAGATCTAAAACTTTGGTTTGACCTTTTAACCCCAATTACATCACTAAGAACTTTCCTCACAAAATATATAGAGAAACAATAACCTCCTGGGAACAAAATGGATTCTTATGCTGGTTTCAATGTGCAAATAAATTAAATGTTTTAGATATGCATATGATAAAAACTGCTTGCAATACTCCAACACAGGACTGGTTAACCTTACAAAGCATTGTAATGTACACTCAAGATTTATGCAGATTCATTAATAATTCCTCATTTAAAGATATTCTAAATCTAAGTTTTCTGTATGAATTTATATACAATAGTTGTGAAAAGAAAAATTCCACTTCAAATCTATATAAAGAGTTGATAACATAAAAAACAATTCCCAAGCCATCATACTGGCAGTTTTTAACAAAAGGTCAGTCATTGCCGTTAACAGAAGAAATTAAAACTAACATCTTACTATCAGTTAATTACATTTCTAACACACAGTACTTGAAAATACTTAACTGGAAATACTTATATAGAGCATTTTTAATACCAGATAGAATTAAAAAGATCAGTACTACTACAAATGTTTTTTTCTGGAGGTGTGAAAAGTCAAACAAAGCAGACTGGATTCATATTTTTTATGAATGTAATAAAATTAAATCATATTGGAATGGAATCAATCATCAATATACATAATTTGCTCATACCTACCACAAGGTAATAATATTACAACCCTTGAAAATACCCTCTGCTGGCTCTCTCTATCCTTCCCACAAGAAACTATAGTGCTCTGTGATTTTAATATTGACTGGAACAGCTGTATTTCTGACAACCCAACTTCCTATATAAACCTATATGGCTTTTCTCAAACAATCACCACCCCCACCAGAATCCATAAACCTAGTAACAAACAAAACACCTTAGACTGGATATTAGTAAATAATCATCCCCACTCATTTAAAGCAGGTATTCTTCATGATGACATTAGTGACCACTCACTTATATCTTCTTCTTCTTTCGGCTGCTCCCATTAGGGGTCACCACAGCAGATCAACTGTTTCCATTTTTTCCTGTCCTCTGCATCTTGCTCTGTCACACCAACCACCTGCATGTCCTCTCTCACCATATCCATAAACCTTATCTTAGGCCTTCCTCTTTTCCTGTTACCTGACAGCTTCATCCTTAGCATCTTTTTCCCAATATACTCTGCATCCCTCCTCAGCACATGTCCAAAACAACGTAATCTTGCCTCTCTAGCTTTGTCTCCAAACCTTCCAACCTGGGCTGACCCTCTAATATAATTATTCCTAATCCTGTCCATCCTCGTCATACCCAGTGCAAATCTTAACATCTTCAACTCTGCCACGTCAAGCTCTGACTCCTGCCTTTTTGTCAATGCCACTGCCTCCAACCCATATAACATAGCTGGTCTCACTACCCTCTTGTAGACTTTCCCTTTCACTCTTACTGGTACTCGTCTGTCACAAATCACTCCTGACACTCTTCTCCACCCACTCCATCCTGCCTGTACTCTCTTCTTCACCTCTCTTCCACACTCACCATTACTCTGAACTGTTGATCCCAAGTACTTAAACTCATCAACCTTCACCATCTCTACTCCCTGCATCCTCACCATTCCTCTATCCTCTCACTCATTCACACACATATATTCTGTCTTAGTCCTGCTGACCTTCATTCCTCTTCTCTCTAGAGCATATCTCCACCTCTCCAGGGTCTCCTCCACATGTTCCCTTCTCTCATTACAGATCACAATGTCATCTGTAAACATCATAGTCCACAGGGACTCCTGTCTGATCACGTCTGTCAACCTGTCCATCACCATTGTAAATAAGAAAGGGCTCAGAGCTGATCCTTGATGTCATCCCACCTCCACCTTAAACGCATCCGTCACTCCCACCGCAGACCTCACCGCTGTCACACTACCCTCGTACATATCCTGTACCACTCTTACATACTTCTCTGACACTCCCGACTTCCTCATACAATACCACAACTCCTCTCTGGGCACCCTGTCATATGCTTTCTCTAAATCCACAAAGACACAATGCAACTCCTTCTGACCTTCTCTGTATTTCTCCATCAACACTCTCAGAGCAAACATCACATCTGTAGTGCTCTTTCCTGGCATGAAACCATACTGCTGATCACTAATCATCACCTCTTTTCTTAACCTAGCTTCCACTACTCTTTCCCATAACTTCATGCTGTGACTGATCAGTTTAATCCCTCTGTAGTTACAACAACTCTGCACATCACCCTTATTCTTAAAAATCAGTACCAAAACACTTTTTCCTCCATTCCTCAGGCATCCTCTCACTTTCCAAGATTTCATTAAACAATCTAGTTAAAAGCTCCACTGCCATTTCACCTAAACACCTCCATGCTTCCACAGGAATGTCATCTGGACCAACAGCCTTTCCGTTCTTCATCTTCTTCATAGCTATCCTTACTTCCTCCTTGCTAATCCACTGCACTTCATGATTCACTATCCGCACATCATCCAACCTTCTCTCCCTATCATTCTCTTCATTCATCAACCCCTCAAACTACTCTTTCCATCTGCTCAACACACTCATTTATATAATTAGACTAAAGACCTTTATTCCCAACCAAACCTTCTTTAGAACCACCCGGAACAACAAAAAGTTTAACCCCGAAAGCTTCCAAGCAGGACTTAAAGCTTGTGATTGGTCACCCCTAAAACTCCTCCCTCTCAACAAAGCAGTGTCATACTTTAATTCTAAATTCTTGCAAATCCTAGAATACCATGCCCCACATGCACTGTCAGAACCAGGAGCAAAATTGCTCCTTGGCTCACAAAAGAGACTGGGCTTAAAATGTTACAGAGAAACAAAATCTGGGCCAAATGGAGAACTACTAAAAACCCAACAGATCATCAAAAGTTTAAACAGCTGAGAAATACCACTAAAAAAATCAATATTACTTGATGAAAAAAAAAAATTTTTACTTTAAACTCCAGCAAACCCCATCAACAGAAACCACAAAGTTTCTGGTCAGGTATTAATAGACTCCTATACCCAGGACAGACCAAGACACCTACCCCTTCCGGTTTCTCTCATAACTCCCCCAATCAGATTGCTGATGCTTTCAACAACTTTTTTACTGAAACCGTCCAAACTCTAGCTAATACCCTATCACCTGTTAGCTCAATTTTGCCTCCCTCCTCAACTAGACTACTTCCTACATTTCAGTTACAACTAGTTCCAACATCCCTTATCTATATACTACTTCAAAAACTTAAACCTTGTTCACCCTCAGCTGACCTGCTACCAGCTCAATACCTGCAAAGTGCAGTTAGAGTGCTTGCCTACCCCATTTCCATCCTAATCAATAGAACCATTACTGAAGGTACCATCCCATCTCTCTGGAAAATCCCACATATTATCCCACTACATAAGGGCGGTAACTCGACCGAACTCTCAAACATTTGTCCCATAGCCCTACTCTCTCATGGAAAAATGTATCCACCGGCAACTACTTGATCATCTTCTCCAAAATAACCTATTAGCTGACTGTTGGCATGGCTTTAGGCCATTCCATAGTACTACCACTGCACTCTTAACCTTTTCTGACTGTATTAATAAAAATCGAAATAACTACCTGCTTTCCTCTGCACTCTTTATAGAACTCTCTAAAGTCTTTGATATGGTTAACCATCAGTTACTTATAAATATACTTAAATCACTTTCATTGGGCCCAAAAGCAGTGAAATGGTTCAGGTCCTATCTCGAAAATAGACAAGCAGTCCTCTCAGACAATAATTTATCCACTTACCTCCTTATTACCCTTGGTGTCCCTTAAGGCTCCATTTTGGGACCTCTCCTTTTCTCTATCTTCATTAAAGATCTAAATGCTAACCTTCCTCAAGCCACCTGCATACAATATGCAGATGATTCCACATTAATCTGTAGCACTGACTCTTCTACTGAACTCCAGTCCATCACCCAAAAAGTATTTAACTTAGTAGAAAACTGGTTTCTTCAATGCGGTCTCCTCCTAAACTCTAAAAAAACTAAATTACTACTGTTCACTCCCACACAGAAGTTCTCCCCTATAAATTTCACAGTTACACCCAATAATGGCACTCTCATAGCAACTGATCTGACCACTAAACTTTTAGGTGTAACAACTGACCACAACCTGAACTTTGATTCACACATTAACTTAACCATTAAATCAGTTAATAGAAAACTAGGTTCCCTGTACAGGATTAAACCTTTCCTTACTCCTTTGGCTAGAACTACCATCGCCTACACTCATCTTATCTCTACCCTCCTATATGCCTCCCCCATTTATACCAATCTATCCAAACATAACCTGATTAAACTGTCAACCTCCTATTGTAACATTGCCAGATTTGCCAATGGCTCCCCATTTAGTACCCACCATTGTCTAAATCTGAAACAGCTAGGATGGCTGGAACTGCAAAATCAGCTTCTACTTCAGCAACTCACTATCACCCAAAAGATTTTGCACCATCCCAGCAAAAACCCAATACTCAGCAGCCTTATCACCCCATACAAAAATCTCACAACCCTACGCTCAGCTAACAAATTACTAGTAGCCACCCATAAAGCCAATAATAAATCAGGTGATTGTCTTTTCTCTAACTCTGTGGGAAAATTTTGGAACAGGCTTCCCATTGAACTAACATCTCTTTCTTCAACAACACTTTTCAAGAAGCAACTAAAAACATTCATTAAAACTCAATGGCTATGTCCATGCTCTAACCCTGACTAATAACCTCCTTCTTTCCATGTTTTTATCACTATCTTTTTCGGGCCTCTGAGCATACCTCTCTCCTGACCTCATTTAGTTGGGCCACTAGCTTACTGAATGCTATTTCTAGACTAGTCTTTCTGGGAATCTATCCCTGAGTATAAACCCACAAAATAACTCCTCTACCATGTATATATAAGCTACTGTCTCTCTTGGACTGTAGAATTTGAAAGGTACCCACCATGTAGATATTTGCTACTTTTTCACTTGGACTGCAGAATGTGAAAGCTACTTAAAATCATGTGTTCTTAGCTAACTCACACAACATGATATTACTTGCTGGCTTTCTCTGTGATTAGTATTAAGCTTTCTACTGTGTGAAATGCTCTTTTTTTACCTCTGTAATTACTTTTATTCACTTTTAATAGTGCACACATCTTGTATTCAGATACTCATGTAAAATGTTTTTGTTAATATATTGTTATAGTGTACCTTCTTGTAATTCATTATTTTTATCATTTTTATTATTTCATAATCTACTTAGCTTAAAGGAGCTTATCTCCCCGGGCCTCTACTGAAAATGGACATGTATCCAGTTGGACTAGCTCGGTCAACAAATGTAAACTAAAAATAAAATAAAATAAAATAAATTTTTTACAAGCTTTATTTAACGAATCCTTTACCTTAACTAAAGCACTGATTATACTAAATGTAAATGAAGGTCCCTACCCGAGTAAGACAAATATGTATATGTTATGGACAATACTTGCTATAACTAGTAAATGTGTAACCAGAAGGTGGAATTCAAATACACCCCCCGACCTTGGAAGAATTCTACACTTTACTGAAGACAACTGCATTGATGGAAATAAAAATGAAAGAACTACGAATCTATCCCCGGCCATTGGTAAATAATCCTTGGAAGAAAGTTATATCCTTGTTGGACAATCTGCAATACTCAATATTGTATCTGATCTGTTAATTCTATATTTAATAACATACAGTGCATATAATTGAAAGTCAGGCTATTGTAAATATTGTATATAGTTGTTTAAAATGATATTAAAAATATTATGTAAATGTTATATTAATTGAAATTTGAGGAAAAAAAAGACCATAATGAAAAGTAGCAAATATAAAAATATACATGCTTCTATTTGCAATAAGATGACTGAAACACTAATATATCAATTACATTTTTTAGAATACATATTATAAAATTTTTTTTTAAAGAACCATCTGAAAAATGTTCTTTTTGAAAGTGCGTAGCAACTGGACTTTTCTGGGATCAGTGTGTATACTAAACCTAGTCATCCACCATAGCTAGACAGCAAATGCATATAAATATACTGAGTATGTGCAAGGTTTGCACTAGTTCAGCAGTCATGTTAAGGGTCTGAGTATCGGTCTGAATGTGAGCTTGTTTGGAGATGCATATGAGAGTGTGTGTGTGCAGAAGCCAGTCAGTCAGTAAGTACTTAAAGTTCAAAGTACATATTTCAGTTACGGCTCCTGATGTATGCATAATACATATAATAATTATAATAATAAAGTCTGGGATGTATTTTTATATGCTTTAAATGTTCCAAAATGTACTCACTTAATGGACGAATTGTTTGACCTACACAATATAAATGTCATGGACACTATTGCCTTCATATAACAATTAGTAACAGGTATTAAACATTTCTGTCCACTGTTTGTACAGTTTGCTTTATCTCTCTTCCCCATTCCCCAGCCAACCGCTGAGCTCTCCAGTTTATACATCCCTGACACCACCCTCCTACTACACACTTCTGACCATTCATTAAGGGATCACACAGCTTCACTAAACTAAATACTTGTGAGGGATCATGCAGCTTCACTAAACTAAATACTTATGACATACTTCCTCAACCCTCTTAGTGCAATATCCCCACATTAAACTTCCATCCACTTTCACCATCACCCAACTTTAATTAAAATCAGGAACAAATACCACATCACTTACAAACTCTACATCTTCCCATACATACTGTCTAATACTACATCATAGACTCCTGGCACTTACTTCAAGAACTCCCTACCAACCCTTAACACCCACAAAGCTTCTCCAACTTACCATCTTACCCCTTCTCCTTCCTCTAACCTAGTACAATGTACCATCTGCAACCCCATCGCTCAGCCTTCCTTTCACTATCCAATTACAAAGCTCCACAATCATCCGCTTGAGCACCAAAACCTACCCCACTCTTTCACCCACTTCATTCTCCACCTACCACTCACAGACTAACTTCAACTACATGCTCCCTTAGCCTCGGGGAACTCTAAGCAATTGTAGCATTCCCAACCACAATGATCCAATGATCAGTGCGTGTTTTCTAGACTCAGAAGTCAGTTCACATGACCCCTTGACAGAGCCAAATAAGCTGGACAACAAGATTTACATATCAGATACATAAACACACATACACACTAAGTTTGCTTTCTCTTTATCCTCCTTTATTATTATAATCTTGAACAAAATCATCTGGGTAATTATACAAAATATCATACATGTGCAATCAAGCCTTGTTAATCATTTTACTCACCAACAAAAGTCATCATTATTTCTTAATAATACAAGTCCGACTGTCGTTGATGCACAATAACAAAATTAAAATGAAGTTAAAAGTATAATACAATTAATATTTTATTACCTTGAAATGTTAGTTTGATAAACTAAGCAATGTTTTGTTACAGAAATACAGATTGTGTGTGTGTGTGTGTGTGTGTATATATACACATATGCATATTTGCAAAACAAATCAAAGCAGGAGCAGAATACAATCTTCCTGCATCAACCTACATTACTTTCTGCATTTTAAGCAATTCATTTACACAAATTTAACTGTAAATAACTTGCAGTCAAGTTAATAATAATTTATGACAATAAACTTCAAAGAAGAATGTTGTGTCTTTGGGGAAACAGAAAATACCACTTATCTTACTATCAAGAGAACAAATAATAAAACATTATACATACTTTAAGTTCATTAACATATTTTCTATCATTGATCCAATACTTGGATTAACAACAAGCTGCAGATAATGACATCCAATTTCATTAATGGTAGTTAAATTGGGATAACAGTCTTAGTGTTAGTTTATGTAATGGCACTGCTTCTGGTGATTTGGTAGCACAGATCATTTCTACCAGTATGTATCATCAACTCAAACTAGTGGATGATGTTAGTTGTCTCATAATGTCATTAGAGATACTGAAACAGAACCTCTACAATTAGCACTGGGATGAACGGTCACTTAAATCCAAGATTCAGTAGAGTTTTCTGCCATTCTGAACATAAAGTACACAGGTTTTCAGTCTTTCATTATGCCAAAGCAATAACATATGGCCAGTAATCCCACCTTAGTTTTGTCCATTCCCATGTGACCTTTTAATATATGACTTGGGACCATAGGTTTTGGCACTACAAACTGAAACACAATTTCCTCCTTATGTCCCACCTAATCTGTATAAGAAGTCATCTTTTCACTCAAAACAAGGATAAGTAGTAATGGGCATATTCTGTTCACTATCTTCCACACAACCTTGGATTTAGTCCAGCTTGTTCTGCTTAAATTACCTAGATTGATTTTATTACGTTTATGAGACTTGGCTATAATTCCATGAACTCAGGGGTTACTACCACCACAAGGCTGTCTTGTGGTGGAAGGTATAACTTTCTCTCCCAAAAGTACTGGCAACGAATTCTGCAAAGGGTACTGCTTAACAAAAACATCCTTTTGCTGATTAGGTAACATTTTTTCGATAAGTATGTCACAGTTTAAATGTAAAATTTGTATAACAGTAAAATGTATTTTAATTAGGAAAAAATATACAGCATAGTCTGGCAGTTAGTGCAGAAAATTCAGATGGAAAGCTGTTAACAAGGTGCTTCCTGTAGTCCAGGGTTTGATTTCGTTAAACTCTATTTATATGCTATGTGCTTAAGCTCAAAAATATACTGGGATATATGGGAAACAGAGCTAGGCTCCCCAGTGATCTCGACTGTATGCCTTGTATCAACCTATGAACTTAAAAGTGCAGGTGATTTAATGTTCACTGCAGTAGATAATCCAATTCTGACTATAGCTGAAACTAGAACCAGAACCACTGGCCAAGGGAGGGGAAGAGAAGCTGTCACATTTACTTTTTAAATTAAAAAAATTACTTTTTTCATAAAAAAATGTCTGAGAAGATTAGCTTGATACACTGTCCAAAACTTACATTTATGGAAAAAAATAGTTTTATTTATTTCAGAGATAATTCACCAACACATTTACAACAGTCCAATGTACAAAGTGGATACATACAAAGAATACAATCATATTGGGCGTAAGACCATATAGATAATTTACCTGTAAGGTTACAATAAACAAGGAAATGGCATATAAGCAACAGTACTGCTGATAGCTATGCATTTAAAAAAATAGCTGTATGACTTGATATAAAGATTTTTGACCTTTAGTTAACCCACAATTATATACAATATTTACAACCGCTATGATGAGAAATCTTGTAGAGCAGGGAGTTTCACTGTTTCGTATGTTCTATACAACACAAAACTGCAGAATTTTCCCTGCTTATTTTATTATTACGTATTCAGGGGACAGAAGGTAGTGATTATTATAAGCCAATGTCTGTAATATCTTCAAAGAGTATTATTCCTTAAGAATGTGGTCAATGAAAAAAACACAAAACTTCTGGTAGTAGAATTTTTTTTTACTCTTTTTTGTGACATTTTATGGGAGGTGATGTATTTGAGTGCCATGTTTCTGTATCCCTCCCATGCTAATTTGGATCTATCTAACCAGCTTTGAGTGATATAAAGTTTCATTAACATGAAAAGAGTGATAAGAATGTAGAATTTTTGCTTGGGTACTCTGTGATAATGCGAAGGATTGCAAACTCCAATGAAATAGTAGTTTTCCCATATCCCATCTTTTCTAGCCTGAATCTTAATGAACCCCATAGATTTTGAGCAAATTTGCTATACCAAAGTATGTGAAGGAGGTCTGTAAGCATCTTCCGACAGAAAGGGGAAGAGTTTGAGTTAAATTTGTTCAGTCTAATTGGTGTAAAATAAGCATTATTATTGATCATTAATTGTGTATATAGTAGATTTCTAAAAGGAGATAATTTAACAATATTTTATACAGCATGTGAAACTTGTTCCATGGTAATTTTACTGTTTATTCCATTCCAATATTTAGAGAATAGGGTACAGGCTTGATATTTTATTATTGTAATTAATTTGTACACAGTAGAAAGCATTTTATTTTTATACAATAGATGTCTCAGAATCGTTAATGAAGTATTAGCATCTGTTTGCACATCTTCACGTATGTTTTTGAAAGCTGCAATGAGTTCCATGATTTGTCTAATGATAATAATGTATGTTTTGCTTAAGTTGAAGTTTTCCCTGATTTCGTCGGCGCTTTTATTTTTAAGTTTGTAGGTCCCAAATGATGACGTTTTTGATTAATGGATATTGGGCTAAATTTAACATCTTAGTCCCTACTGTTAAGTTAGGGATTAAATGAATTGGTTGCAATAGCTTTAGAATATGTGAAAGGCTTAGAAAATTCAAAGTTCTTGGAACATGCAGATTTTATAATTAAGTACGTTATATACTTTACATGTTTTTAAGTTTGAAATGTCCATGAAAGGGAGGGCTTTGGCGTTGTCTGTATTCTTTAATGTGATTGTGCCATAATTTGACCCAATCATTGCTCAGTGGGTTATATTCAGCAATCCGCTTAATTTTGTTGGAACATATTACTTTACAGTACAGTTCAAAATCCGGTAACCCCATCCCACCTTTATCGGTTGGTAGTATTCATTTTGTAAAGCTAATTCTGGTTGTTTTCGGATACCAAATAAATTTGGATAGGTCCTTGTTTGTAATATTAGAGGCACTGAGCTGGTACAGACGTTTCGGAAGAATATTTATTTTAACTATTGCAATTTTAGATAATAGTGGGAAATTCATGTTTTCCCACCTCTGCAGATCTAGCCTTACAGCCATCCATGGTTTTTAGAAGGTTATTTTGCATATTTGATTCATGATTATGCTCAAAATTTACCTATAAGTATTTAAGTGAGTAGCTTGTTTTAATAGAAGTGTGTGGAAAGTAAGCTATATTATGACCCAGGGGGTTAAGTGGGAATATGAAGGATTTCAAGGTGTTTTCATAATTTGACACTTTAGAAAATTTCTCAATAGCATTTAGAATTTTGTTTAGGTACACATTTGGTAGCTGAAAGTATATGTTAATGTCATCTGCGTAAGCTGTTAATGTTGGGTTATTATACAGCATCTCTGGAATATGGTGGCATGTTCTTTGTTTTATATATAGAAATAAGAGTTCAATATAGAGGTTAAAGAGAGAGGGTGAGGTTGTCTAGTCTAGTACCATTAATTATTTTATTGGGTTAGACTGCGTCTTATTCAAGAAAAGTGTCATGCAGGACTTGTAAAGCATTTTAATTAATTCAATGAATTCTTTAGGGATATTGTAATATGACAGTGCTAAGTATAGAAAATCTAAGTTTACTCTATCAAATGCTTTAGTTGTGTCCAAGGTGAGAACATATCTGGGGTGTTTCTTTCCTCAGTAGTTGAACAGCTGCATCTAGAGTGAGAGTATTGTCCCACGTTTGCCTGCCCATCATGAAACCAGATTGCTCAGATGATATAATGCTTGACAGTGTTGTTTTGAGTCTGTTGGCCAAATTTGTAGTCAGAGTTTTATAGCTATATTTATAAGAGCAATTGGCCTGTAGTTCATGGGGTTCTTATTATAAGAATTAGGTTTTGGAATGAAGATAGTCAGAGTTATTAAGGTAGATGTCAGTGACGCCCCTTTTAGTAATAAACTTACATAATTTCAGGAAAATGGGTGAGACTTTAGATGCAAATGTTTTGTAAAAATTAGATGTGAACCCATCAGGCCTAGGAGATTTATTTAACTTTAGCTTCTTAATTACATTTGTAATTTCTTCAATTGAGAGGGGTGCTTTTAGCAGGTCAGCTTGATGACTTTCAATTGTTGGAAATTTTATATTGTTAAGAACACTTTTACAGTGTTCTACTGAGGTTTGTTTCTGGGATCCATATAGTTTTGTATACATTTCCATAAAGATGTCCATTATTTCCTGATTTGTGTTTGCTGTTTTGCTGTTATATGATATTTTGGTTATAGTGGGAGCTGGCTGGTGTGCATTTATTAGGTTTGCTAATAATTTGAATTTTTTTGTGTCAGGTCTGCATATCTAGTGAGAAGGTTCATTTCCGTAGAAGAACAGTTTTGACTAAGCACCATATATATAAATCGTTTTGTAATTTAAGAAGATTTTCCAGTTCTAGGTTAAAGTTATGCTGGAGTTTTTGCTCAATTTCTTTAATTTCAGAATGTAGTTTAATCTCTTTATCCTTGATTATTTTTTTTAATATGATGCTTTGTGAATTAAAATGCCTTTTATCCTTGCTTTCATTGCAGCCCATCTTGTATCAAAGGGTACAAAGTCTAGAAAGTTATTCTCCAAGTCATCAAGAAAGCTATCTATTTCCTGTCTGATGTCTTGTTGTAACAAAAGGTCAGGATTTAAAGACCATACAAAACATTTAAAAGTTATCTTGTTTTTTTGGCCAGCTTATTTTGAGGGTTATTCTAGAATGATCCGAGAGAAATCTAGGTTCAGCACTATAATTAAGCTCTAATTTCACAAAGGAATCTTAGATTAGAAAAAAGTCTATTCTAGACCACAATTTGCAGCAAGGTAATATGTGTAATTTACCTTAGTATTAAGTGTCATTTTTGAGTTTGTAGGGCTCTATTAGTGAAAATTCTGTAACAAGGTCCTCTAATGCTAAAACAGGTTGAAAGTCTCGAGGGTTTTTATTATTTGTTCTGTCTATTGTAGGGTCTTGCACCAAATTCCAGTCTCCTCTTAATATATATTTATGTTCTGGGAATCATTTTAAGAGGTTGTACATCTCAATAATAAAATACTGTTGTTTAGTACAGGGGCCATATAGGTTCAGAAATAAAAAGGGTCGAGTGGCAGGAGCTTCTAGACAGGTAAAGTAGCACCACCTATCCTCTTCGTCCTGACCAAAGTCCAAAATATGCTTTTTAAAAGAGGCTTTGATAATACCCACACCTTTTGAGTTGGTACAACTTTCCAAAGCTATTACTGAATTTATCCATTTTTTCTTCCTGTCTCTATCACAGTCACCATTCATTAAATGTGTTTCTTGGACAAAAATGACATTTGCATCAGACTTAATCTTTAAGTGCATAAGTAGCTTTTTTTTCCTTAGTTTCCTGAAGGCCTCCAACGTTCCAAGAATCTATACACCACATTATTTGTTCACAATAAACTTAGGTAACATAATAATCTATTTGGATTTTAAATCTTTCTTTAGAAAGTATGTAAGTAATCTATAGTAGAGATATGTCCATATCTGTCATCGTAGCATCATCATCATCAATCTCCAAAACCATCCCCACACCTAACACTAAAAACAATTGACCTAAGGGGAAAACTTGTTGCAGTTCTTTAACAGTAGAAATTAACTCCATACATATTATAACCATAACAAGAAGATCAAGTTTTAAGTGTGAATAATAAAACAATAATGTATACAAAGTTCAAATCACAAGATGTGATAGTAACTAACAGCACAAACCTCTACATCATTGGCCCAATTATAACTGTTAATAACCTGGCATAGTAAAACATAGTGCAACATCAAAATCAGCTCACAAGAAACACGAGTATTAAACATGAAAGAGCAGCTTAATACAGATATTATGCCTAAAGAAGCATTCACATATTAATGTCTTACTCTATTTGGCTGAGTAAAGCCTAAAATTATGTTAGTATACAGCTGTTAAAAAAAAGGAATATAATATGTGTTTGATGCTCTTATTCCCAAAACATAGTCTATCCCTCCTATGACTATACAGGTTATGAAAGTCAACATTGTGCCTGACTCCATTTAAATTTTACGGCAGAGCATGTCAGTTATTTGTATAAACAGCTGATATTTCCAATAGTGACAGGTAAGTCAGGATTAGTCTATGCAGTGCGATCAAGCAAGGCACTGCAATGGGAAGCTGTAGGTCTAAATAAAAATGCAGTACATACTGAACCTGGTGGGAAGGAAAAGTCTCTCGTTTCACCACATCTCATCAACAGACAATCAGAATGGTAGAGTTCAGTTTTCAGCTTGCCATAGTTCAGTTTAATTCCACACAGGAAGTATTCTGTGTTTGATTTAATTCAGAACTGCAATCAACTGGTTTACCAGTGACCACTTTCCTTATGAATGCCGAGTGTTAAGGAAGGAAGAAGTAAACAAGGAAGGTGGTGGTGCTGCCAATTCAGTCCTGAAGGGAAAATAAACTTGTGCAGTTGAGCCCTCCCCTTTTCCTTTTGCAGCTTCTTAATGGGAAATCCCTGTATTTCTGGATGACATCAGGAGGACTAAAGCACCTCAGGCCCCTAGATATCTGCTGCTGTTTATTTTTTCCCTGTCAAGGTTAATTTTCTTACAATATTTATAGTGAGTCATAACAGCCAAAGGAATTACAAGTTGCTGAACAGACTGTATTAGAGCATGCCACGAGTCAGCACATTTAGGTTAATTGTGGCAGTTCATTAAAGGCTCTTATAAAAGCTCTTTTGGCTTCACTGGGTGAGTTGATACTGTATTTATTTTCTTTATATTGGAAGCACAAAGTATTAGGGTATTTCATTTGGAATTTGATGTTTTTATGAATCAAGAAAGCACAGTAAGGAGAGAGCATTTGTCTTTAAATTTTTATTTGAAGTGGAAGATCTTGTGCAAATGAGATTTTATAGCCATTCCACATGATCGATCTCTTGGATTTGGCTGCATCCATCATTTTCTGAACAAGGTAATAATTTAGCAGTGTGGCATAAATTTGCTTAGGGTTGTCAGTATTTTGAGACTTACGGAGCACTCTATGGGCTCTAGCACAATTTATTTAACAAGATTTTTGTCATCCAGGAGGGCAATATCTGTTTTAAGTGCATCATGTAGCTTTGTCTGATCATACACCTCAGGAACTCCTCTTATGAGTACATTGTTCCTTCTGGTCCGTGCTTTGAGATCAATTAGCTTTTGATTTATTTCTTCAATAGCTGCATCCTTAGCCTTTAATTGTTTTTGTAGTTCTTCTATCTTCATTTCATTTGCTACTGACTTAGCCTCAGTTAAATCCAGTCTTGAAGCAATATGGTCGAGACTGGTGCCTAAGCTTGATAGCTGGTCTGAGAAGTTTTGGATTGCAGTCTGGATTGGAAGAAGGGGTGTTTTCAGTTTCTCTATATTGTATGCTGTCTCAGTATTTAATTGTTTTACTTACGAGTATCTTTTTGTTTTGATGTTTTCTACGTTTTTGCAATCTCTTCTTTCTCTGGTGAAGTGATCTGTGAGAACTTTGATTTTATTATTTGAGAGTCCATTTGCTCGGGAATGTTAGGCATTTCAGAGTGATCTGTAGTTGAGCAGAGTTCTTCAAATACAAAGTTACAGGCCTGTATACATGTGTTCTGAGCTGCAGACTATTAAAAAAAAATAAATAAAAAAATAACAGACTTGCACTCAAATTTCCTTACCTTTTCTTCCTAAGCATTGGAATTGCTTCAGATTTGCTTGCAGCGCATTTGGAGCCAATTTTATCTGTCCAGTAATAGCTATAATTGTAGTTTTAAAAGGAAGGTGTGGAGCTGTAGAGAGAGGGTGTTTATAGTCTATCCACCATATTGGAATTCCCCAAAACTTAATTTTGATCTCCATCTCCGCAAAGCCCTACCGACTAAGAATTGTTTGTCTTACTAAACTACCATGTTACTATACTGGACGTGACATGTTTGAACTCTAAATTGACAAATTTGTAATGCTGTAGGAAAAAAAATATCCTATAAAACAAATGTATGTGGACTTTTAAAAAAGTACAGCAACCCCTTAAAGCTTTAAAAACTTCAAGTATTTTAATGAGAAGCAGGAAAAAATCTTCTGTGATGCAGCATGTAATAAAATCAAAGACCAGCCTTCAACAAAACCTTACCGAACACAGCAGAAGAGCATCATCTACCTGACATTGTAAACAAATTCGTTTATGCAGACATCCATCATAAATGTAGCTGCATTCCGTCTACAGAGTTAAGCTTCTAATATTTATTCAGCTTTAACTGGTTATCAGTAACAGAGTAGGAGTTCATTTTGCTGCAATTATCCATTATTAGAGAGAATCTTCCATTCTGTAGCATGTGTTAACTTATATCATGTAACAGTGGAGACTGCCCTTCAGAACTCTTAATCCAAACACCGTTAGACTGTATCACAGAACCAGATGACAAGAGAGTTTTCATCTGCTTAAAATATTTTGCTCAGTTGACATGCAACATATGATGACCAACAGATCCATGAGGACTAGTTAAATATCTTGTACAGTCTTGAAACTGGACTACAGAACATATAACTGAGCAATATTCCAAAGACCATGTATACAAATATACTTCAACTTCTTTATGTAGACAGCTGATCACCCAAATATGTTTAATAACCTGTCAGTAACACAACAAATCTTAACAGAAAGGGTTAAAGTAAAAGAGAGTACAGCCTTTCTTTGGTTAAATGAGAAACTACTAATGGATGTCAACTTTCCAAAGTGTACTTTCAGAAACTAGAAACATTCCACAAAAATCTGCTTCAAAAACTTTTTTACCTGTATCACAAAATAATTTTGTGTAGTTACCAACTGGGCATTTAATTTATTTCTATGCATGCAGCGAGAAATGCACTTGTGGTTAATCCTAATGCAACTATTCATGTTCCCTCGTGTTTAACAATGTTTATGAATAACTGCGTTCCAAAATAATGTACTATCAAACACCACTGTAACAGGATGAATGTCTAACTACTGTGTATAAGTGAAAAACTGTACAAACGAACACCCACCAGAGACACCTTATTACTACTTGGATATAATGTGCATAAGATGATGTACAAGGAATTATGTAAAGTTTATTATACTTACTAATTTGTATGTCAAATGTTTTCTCGATGTTCCATTGTTTCCTCAATTCCTGGCTCATTATCCACAAACTAATACTCAACCATACACACAAAAAAATAAATAAATAAAGGCAAACTATTTGCCAACACCCAAAAACTTAAATCGCCAAGTCACTCAATAACATTCCCCTTTGTTGCACACCAACAGAAACAATCAACTCTTTCATAGGTTCATAGTTGTGTACTATGCTAATGGCCCTGGAGCCTTTACAAGCCTAGCCCAGAGAAGTGTTCTGGCATTGTGCCACCTGACGTTACAGCCACTGGAGTGATCCCTGGGGTGAACTTTCTATTACCCATTCAGTCAATATTTCTCTTGAAAAGGGACAGTGAGGTGCTCTGCTTGACATGTATGGGAAGTCTATTCCAGAGCATGAGTAGTCTCTGATTGAGGAACCTGTTGCTCCAGCATGTTCTGTTGATTGTGGTAATGAGGTTGAGGTCTCTGAAGAGTGTGGAGCGGAGGGACAGGGATTTCTTTAGATGTAGCATTTCTAACAGAGCTGGGTCAGACATGGCTTTGTACGTCAAGCAGAGATTGCCTCTTTTGAGTCTGTCCGTGTAGGACATGTGTTTAATGCCTAGAATCTAATGCCTAGGATCCTCTTCGTGAGGTAATTCTGTGGCATCTCCAGCTGTTGCTGGTGTCTATTGAGGTACATGCCAAATAGGGCATTATACTCAATGACTGGTCTAATGAGGGAAGAGAAGAGAGAGATGATGACCTCTTTCTTCCTGGATGCAAAACCCTTGGTAATGAGATGTGCTACATAGAAGAACGTTCTGACCACAGTGGCAATGTGGTGGTTGAAGGAGAGGTTGCTGTCAACCTGCGTCCCCAGATCTCTTATAATGCCTTCAGTCTTCAGTGGGCTTCCATCGATGTGGTAATTAATAGGAACTGAGTTTTTACCAAAGAGGATGACGCATTTTTTGGCATTAAGCTTAAAGCCATGGATTCGACACTAGTCACTGGTCTCAGTGAGGCCTTTCTGTAGGATGTCTGCATCACATGGGGAGTTAATAATGGCTCCCAGCTTGCAGTCTGTGACTTGGTCAGCCAGAGTCCCTTTGTGTTGGCCTGGACTTCTGAGGAGAAGATGCCAAACAGGAGAGGACCCAGGACCAATCCCTGTGGGACTCCACTCATGACTGGTTGGCAATCTGACTTTCAGTCCTTTACTTTCACACTGTGTGTTCTAGCTGTGATCCAGTTTGTAACCCACCTAATGATATAGGGGTTGATGCCTAGTTTGTTGAGTTTATCAATAATTCCTGAGTGAGGAATGGTTATCAAAGTCTTTGGCCAGATCGAGGTAGGCTGTATGTACTGCCTAACCTTCATCTACAGCCCTGGTGACCGACTCAAAGAAGTCAGCCAGGTAGGCTGTATGTACTGCCTTATCTTCATCCACAGCCTTGGTGACTGACTCAAAGAAGTCAACCAGGTTCAGCAGGCATGATCTCCCTTTCCCAAAGCCAAATTGCGTGGGGTCTAGAATTTGGAGATTTCCTATATCTTTGTTAATCAGGTCCATGATGATTTGCTCCATAGCTTTAAATATCAGACTCGTCAGGCTAATGGGGCAATAATTCCCAGGGTCTGTAGTCAATCCCCCTTTATGGAGTGGGATGACTGTAGCAGTGCGCCACTTGGTAGGGACAAAGCCTGAGGTGAGGCTGTGATTGAACAGGGCACACAGGTGTGGTGCCAGTTCACTCTGTAGTTCATGTAAAATACAGCCAGGGATATTATCGGGTCACATGGAAGCTATATTTGTGGCTTTGGACAATGCAGCTTTAACCTGCGCTGCAGTAATTCAGGGTGCCTGGCATTCTTCAGGTATTGTGACTGGTTCTTTGGGGAGAGGGAGAGGCGTAAAGCTGGCACTAAATCTGTTGGCCAGTATGTTGGCAATATCTGTTGGCTCAGTATAGGAGGTACCACTGTGCAGTAACTCAGAGCAAATCTGGATATTGCCGTGGAGGTTCTTGATATAACTATAGAAGGCTTTGTGATTGTTTTTAGTGTCTGCCGCAATTCTGTCTTCATAGCTGGCTTTAGAGGATTTGATGAGGGATCTTAACTTTTTGCTGAGGGTAATAAGGGAGTTTTTCCAGTCTTGGGACTTCACCTTTTTCTGCAACAGTTTCTTCCTTCTTTTGTAGAGTTTATTAATGGCAAGGGACCACCAAACTGGCTTCCTTTTTTTGGAGGAGAGCATCTTGGTTCTATTGGGCATGGCTAGTTCCATGCATTCATGTACATGTTCATACAGTGCACTGGTTTATGATTCAGCAGTCATGCAGCTACTTTCCATTGGCATGGGTGCTATAAAGTTAGCCACCTCTGTTTTTAAGAGCCCAATGTCAGCTTTGGAGAAATTTATCAAGGTGGTTACCTTTGTGGGGGTGTGGTTGAGATGTGGATTTCCATGGTGGATTAGTTTATGGTAGGACATTGGAACTGATGAATTCCTGGAAGTGTTGGGCCAGTGTATGAGTGCTTGAGTAGTTTTCCCAGTTGATGGAGGGGTAGTTGAAGTCTCCTATTATGAGTGTGTTGGGTTGGACCTTGATAGATTCCAGGGTGTTTAGGAACATGGAGTGAGAGTCTAGGGACATGGTTGGGGACCTATAGCAGGCTATGACCTGGATCGCCATCTTAACCAATGTTAGCTGTACATGAAGTATCCCAGATGCTTTATACTGGGCTACTAGTCTGGAGGTGTGCATATCCTTTATGAATATGGAAACACCACCATCTTTGGAGCTTCGGTCCATGTTTCGGGGCCAAAAGGTGTATCATGAGTTACAGCCTGGTAGTGCAGGGGTGCTCTCTGCCGCTTTAAACCAGATCTCCATTACAGCACAAATGCCAATGCTCTCCATTTTGAGGGGTGTTTCAAGGGAGTGCATCTTGAGATTTAGACATAGCATTTAACAGCATGACCCTCAGATTGCATTTATTTATAGCTGTTACAGTGTAATTTGGTCTTTGGAACACTACTTAAAAAAGGCACTATAGGGGTGGCGAGAGCTTTAGCCAGTACCCAGAAACCCAGGGGTGACAGATGCAGGCCATCTCTGGCAAAGAATCGAGGCCTGTCAATCATGTCATCCCAAGCAGCAGACACTGTATCCCCTTAGAATGACACCAGAAACTTAGACAATTGTTGAAGTCAATCATTTCTGTTTGTATTGCGGTATCATTCTGGGTGATGGTAGAATACTGCTTAGGGCTAGAGTCATACCTGCCTGGGCCACATAATCCAGAGAGCTCCTCCATGTCTCTTTTCATGTACTCCAGAAAGGTGTGTCTCAGGTCATTCACACCCACATGGACAATGACAGAGTCATACTTGTACTTGTGGAGTGACCTGAGTGCATGTGTTATGTGTCAGATTTTGGCACCTGATAAGACAGCTGACTGTTACCTTCTCCTTATTCAACCTAGTGAATGGAACATCTGTGTACCTTACTATTGATTCACCTATGATTAGTGTACTTGGCAAGGTGTTTAGCCTAAGGGGCTTAGGTTGAGAGGCACACTGTGGAGGTGAGCTATGTGTCATGTGGTTTGTGCTGTGTTGTGGTGATCAAGTGCATTTCTGTCTTGGAGGTCTCTGCTGTTTGGATACATTTCTGACAGCCTCCATGAAGGTGGGTGTGTGGTTTTTGTTTTTATGTTAGAGCTGTGATGGTGGGTGTTCTGGAGGGCTATGTGTTCCATGTGGTGTGGTGCAGGTGTTGACCTTCTCCTTTTGACCAGCTAGTCTGGTCTTGGCTGGAGAGTGCATAGCTTCCAATTTGGTTATAAGTGCATCTCTCACAAGTCTGAGTGTTGGGTGGTAAGAGGAGAGGGTTGTCTGAGTACATGAGGCAGTTGATACACTGCTTCAGAGTGCCAAAGTAAACCAGGTTAATAGGAGAAAGCACAGGGAACTGCCTTTAATCATGCCAGGTGGGGTGGTCATAACTACTGAGTACTGGAGCTATTTCCGTGAAGAACGACTAGTGCTGATGTAACTTAGGTGTGCTACAATAATTGCTATAAAAACCTGCTGAAGTGCAAAGCGACTAAGCTATTTAAGTGCAAGAGAGAAAGAACTAGCAAGGTCTAAGGGAAAAACTGAAGAGCAGACTTTCTGGCACCAGTAATAGTTTAGCTCAGGTCAGCGCCGCTGCAAGGAGCTTAAACAAGCGCGAACCCACATAAATGCAGGATATTAAACCAGAAAGTTGAAAGAGATGGAAAAACTGTCCAAACGGCCAATAAACTACAATTTCTGGGCCAGAAACCACTCCTCTTGTGGTGGATAGGCTACTTAGTGCTTACCACTCCCACTGATAAGTTAGAAGGCTTCCCTCCAACACAAAAAGGCTTGGGGGACTCAGAAGCTTACAAAAAGTTCTGGATAATACAGAAAATCTGTATCTGGACTAGACAAGTTACAGAAAAGGCGGGAAACAAGCTTAGAACATTTTTTTTTTTTTTTTTACAGAAAAGCAGCTAAAACAGCAGTAAAAATTCAAATGCAGTGCAAGCTACCACATGTGTGTAGCAATAGTAAAGCAAATACAGCTTAAATAAATGCAATTAAATAAAAATGACTAAAAACAAGTGCAGAAAGCAGTAAATTAGGACAGAATCTAAATGGAGGCATTTAAGAGTATTTCTTTCACCTTCCTGATGCTCTTGCAGTCTGCAGGACACCAAAACTGGGTCCGCTGAGCTTAAACTAGAGCAAACCCATGCAAACATGGGCTTTTAAAACCAGAAAGGTGAAAGGGATGGAAAGACTGACAGACAATAAACTAAAATTTCTGGGCCAGAAACCACTGCTCTTGTGGTAGACAGGCTACCTAGTGCTTACCACTCACTTACTACAGCCACTGATAAGCTAGAAGGCTTCCCTCTAACACAGAAAGGCTTGGGGGGGGGGGCAGAAGCTAACAAACAGTCATAGATACAGCAAATCTGTATCTGGACTAGCTTGGTCCGTGACTAAACTAGTCACAAACATTACATTACCCATAATGAGAAATTAAGACAAAAGTTAACTTACTTCTCTTCTGAGCCTGGAAAGTTCACCCTTTTCATGCCATCCAGGGTCTGGATATTTGTCAAACTCTAGCCCTGTGACTTGCTACAGAAAGTATGGAGCTTTTCTACTCAGGCCTCCACTGCAACAGCCTGCTAGCTCAGTCAGACTCCTTTCAAGTAAGAAGGTGTTAGAACTGTGTTTCTGATGGGGTTTTATGGCTGCAGGCCTAGGCTGCCTCAGGATGTATAACACCATGGGCCACAGAATCTGATATCCCCTGCCTAGTTCCTAAAGAAGTTGTGCTACTAATCCAACACTGGCGACCCTGGGTGCAATCAGGACTTGATCTCTCTGCACCATGAGGCTGGGTGTCAAGTTATAGTTTTCTTGAAGTTAATCGCTGTACATTTCAAAAGGGCTAGAGGCTGCCTATACAGATTTAACAAACTACATAAATATAATCCAAGTACTAAGGACACTACAAGCAGTGTGAGAGCTGCCTGAGCTAACTGCAAGCAATCTGCATCAGAGGAATGAACAACCTGCATTTAAGAAAACATCAAGCATTTTACATCTGTGCCCCACAACCAAGCCAGGATTTGAGAAAACATTTAACAGTCATGAGTGCAGACAACAAACTCTTGCAACAGACCACTAGATTTACTTGTTCCCTTCAGTAATGAAAATCATGCATTCCTAAATGCTATGCCTGCTCTACTGTTCATGAGCATTTGTCTGGGATCAAGATTATATTAATTAAACCCTACATTAGTAGAGGAGTGCACGTGTACACTCACACTCACTCGTACGCACACTCACTTGCACACACACCAATGAATGAAAGGCTTTTGTAAACTGTTCCCACACAGCAACATCTGCTAGAAAGGAGCCATACAACTGACAAACAGACAATAGGCCAAAATATTAGAAGAATAAGGACCCTGATGTGCCCCGCCGCTACAGAACATACATGGAACATGTGAAGAACAGGACCCTTGATGTGCCCATCTGATAGGGGACATACATGGAACAAGTGCAGAGCAGGGCCCCTGATGTGCCCTCGATAGTAGACATACGTGGAACATGTGCAGAACAGAGCACTTAATGTACACCACCAATACTTGACATCCACAGAACATGGGGACAGCACACAGACAAAACACAATTCCTCCACTAGCCTAAAGGTCCAGAATATGCTGCAGGGCAGCTGACTTTCAAAGTTGTTCCTTTTGAGCTATATGAACATACTTGTTACCAAAGTAAACCATGTGAATGTATAATTCTAAACCCCATATAGTCCTGCAGCCATCCTAGTTACTTAATGTAACAATGTGCTTAAAGTTATACACCAGCACATCCCTGTGTAACTCTACTACCTGTGTGCTCATAGTTCCGTATCATAACCTCCTGCGTACTTATCCAATGGCACTGTGTGCTAGTATGTCTGTATCATAACCACAGGCGTGCTGATCCAATGACACCATGTGCTTGTAGTTCTGTATCATAACCACCTGTGTGCTTATTCAATGACACCATGTGCTTGTAGTTCTGTATCATAACCTTCTTGCATCTTTTGTATCTCTGGCTCCAGTGTATTCACCAAATAACACGACATGCTAATAGTAGTGTACCATCATCTTCCTGTGTAGCTTTGGGACCATTTATTTATTTCACATTCAATCGCCAAGTAAACAGATTGGTCTAATGACTGTTTTCAGGTTTGATTCTGGCCATAAGAGTAAAACAGCAGCTACAGCACTTAAGCAAAACAAAGTAACAATGACAGATCAATACATACAGTACAAAGAGATACAGTATACATAAAGTAAACTAGAAACTATCAATTTAATCTGCATAAAGAAAACGGAGGTATAAGTTGTTCTAGACAGCAAACATATTTACAAGCCCCATCATTCTCCTTACCATCTGATTATTGTTCCACACCATCATGTCCCTCTGTAGATCTACCTCCGTCTGACCTAATGAATTAATTTACTCATTGTTCCACACCATCATGTCCCTCTGTAGATCTGCTACCTCCTTCTGACCTAATGAATTCATTTACTCATTGTTCCACACCATCATGTCCCTCTGTAGATCTGCTACCTCCTCCTGACCTAATGAATTAATTTGCTCATTGTTCCACACCATCATGTCCCTCTGTAGGTCTGCTACCTCCTCCTGACCTAATGAATTAATTTGCTCAGAAGTAGCAGCTTTCACATTGCTGAACAATCATCATTATTGACACCATATGCTCATAGCTCTGTAATGTCACTTCCTAGTGTACCTCTGGTAGGATTCCCCTTTACCTAGTGACACCATATTCTCATAACTCTGTACCATCTTCAGTTTGCAACTCTGGTATACACGTACTTACCTAGTGACACCATGTACTCTTAGTTCTGCAATGTCACTTTCTTGTGTAGCTCTGGTATGCTTCCCCTTTACCTAGTGACAACATGTGCTCATAATTTTGTGACATCACTTCCTTGTGTAGTTCTGGTGCGATTCCCCCTTACCTAGTGACACCATGTGCTCATAGTTCTGTGACATCACTTCTTTGTACAGTTCTTTCTCCCAGCTGCTCAGCATTTTCCACTCCTCTGTTGAAAAACTGACAGCAACATCTTCAAAGGTTTTTGGTATCTGAAAGTACAAAGGATTTATTTAATAATTCTTGAAACCATTATACACATAAATGTGAAACTTTCCAAGAAAATGGTATAATGTGATAACAGCTGCTGCCAAAAGTACATTAATGCAGTCTCTTTTCCGTCAGAAAGAAATGTATTTTCTTCTACACTGTAACAATAAACAAAAATCAGAACAAAACAGAAGAAATCCCAGAATGTCTCCTTGGTTTGCAGATTGAATTCTGGACCTTGAAGGAAACAGATGGCTGCATTTATAAAATGTGGGTGAAGCACAGTGCACTACAATGATACCAGAGTGTCAGTACTGTGTACATGTAAAAGTACCAGCGCAAAGGTGGGACAGGTGGCAACAATGGACCATACCTGAAGCATGGAGGTGCACAGCACAGGGTAGCGAGGCTGTGTGGTGCCTAATGAAATGCTGCATATGACGTGTACATGGTCTGCACAACACAATCCCCACAAAGCACTACCAGCAGTAAGACTGTGTGACAAACAAGAAAACAGTAGTGACTCTAGAACAAGCTGTTTGTCACTAAATGTGCCTTTACAAAGTCTGAAAAATACTGAATCCTGTAACTTCAAAACGTAACTGCGCACTTGTGAATGGCGGATACAACATGTCTAACAATGGTTCAGACTGACTCTACAAAAGGATCAGAAGTTGTTTTTCTGTTAGCATGTCAGTACTACAACCTTTCCTTAAGAACAAAATAAATTACTTAAATACAGTCAGAAGATACAAATGTATATGATACAGCCGGCAAGCAGCATGTAGAAAAAACAAAATAAATGACTTAAATACAGTCAGAAGATACAAATGTATATGATACAGCCGGCAAGCAGCATGTAGAAAAAACAAAATAAATGACTTAAATACAGTCAGAAGATACAAATGTATATGATACAGCCGGCAAGCAGCATGTAGAAAAAACAAAATAAATGACTTAAATACAGTCAGAAGATACAAATGTATATGATACAGCTGGCAAGCAGCATGTAGAAAAAACAAAATAAATGACTTAAATACAGTCAGAAGATACAAATGGATATGATACAGCCGGCAAGCAGCATGTTGAAAATTAGCACAATTTATATCCTCTGAAAATTACACATGAACAGAACAATGATCTGTGTAAAGAGAACAGAAAACATGTTCCTGTGGTGCAGGCAATGGAGCCAGCTGATGCAGACAGGCTGCAGTTACCACATGGTCCACACACGTGCCACTGTAAGATATGAAGTACAGTACAAACGTCATAATGAGTAATGCATACAGTCTACTGCAAACAACGTCAGCCTTGTAAATGTATAAGTTAAGTGGGATATAAACTAAAAGAAAAAACACCAAGTGAATATGCTTTCTTATTGAAATACATTACATACAGAATACTGAAAATAACAGCTAACATAACAGACATCTGACATGCAAATATTACATCTATCCTTTTGGTTTTAGCATGTAATGTATACCATATATTACAATGAAAGAATAAATTTACATTTTTTTTTACAGCTACATTCAACATGACTTATGAAAAGGGAACAGAATGTGGATCTGTTAACTCAAGAGTTGTAAGTGAACACTATAACTATTATACTAACAGCATGTTTGATTCACTGTTTTGTGTACGTACTCTAAGCCAACATTTTACATTAGGATTTTATATTAGGAGGATTTGGAGCAGTCTTCTTATATATATATATATATATATATATATATATATATATATATATATATACACACACACATACACACACACAC
Organism: Protopterus annectens; assembly: GCF_019279795.1. Lineage (NCBI taxonomy): Eukaryota > Metazoa > Chordata > Ceratodontiformes > Protopteridae > Protopterus > Protopterus annectens. The sequence continues at coordinate 18,989,046 of NC_056745.1, forward strand.
ACACACACATGGTTCCCCTTAAAAACATCGCACACCACATCATCGAAGCTTAAAACCGCGAGACAAAAACATCATAAGTATAGAAGAATGAACTCCCGGAACATCGTTTGTCCTCTCCTAGAAAGTAAGTGTGGTGTGCAATGTTTTCAAGGGGAAACAATATATATACATATATATATAGGTTTACTATCATTTTAGCGATCGCACTTCGTGCAAATTATCGTTTCTATGAACCGCAGAAACGGAAACAAAAATAGTGACAGACAAAAAAACTCGAACGCAGAAGTGGTGAATGTCTGAATTTGACAAAATTCAAACATTCACCACACTTCAGGAACTGCTATTACTGTGTAACACACAGTAACCCCCTGCACCCCCCATGTAGGGGGGGTGTACCTGAAAGCAGCCACTCATCATTTTATTAATAAAGTTTTATTTAGCTGCGGCAGTCATGGTAGTTTATTTTGGATTTGTATAACACACACATACACACACACACACACACACACAGTTAGCAAAGTAGTAATATCAAAAACTGGAAAGAACTAATGTGCCTACACACACGCACATACTGCATTAGTCAGGAGAAGATATACATGAAGATTTCTATGTTGTAGCTATTACTTTACAGGCTGTTATAAAACTAAAACTAATATATGAATGACTATGCTGATTATATTATGCAGCTATATTTTCACAGATACCCATGTGCTTGGAAAGAATAAAATAATGTATGCTACAGGGTAAAGAATAAAATAATGTATGCTACAGGGTAAGTGTAGACACACATGCATTCATACACACAGCACACAAGTATAAACTTTAAATTCTATATATTTGTATTTATAATACAAAGACACCTGTATAACTGCCTTGATGCGGCCGTACCTGATAGGACCAAAACAAGCTCTTTAAGAAGAGCAAACCTGCCTGGTGGATGACTGCAATTAACAGGCTTTACAATAATAAGAATAAATTTTTGTCCCAAAGTTGAGAGAGCATGCCCTAAACTGGAAACACTCCCTCCTCAGCTTAAACAAGTAAATAAGACTTCAGTCCTCCAAAGCAAACTACAAATTCCAATTAGTGTCCTCAACCAAGGTAAATCATAAGGCGTCCTTTAGTTACACCTGTAGCCTAAAAGGGAAAAACCCAAATTTGCACTGAACTGGTAGTTAAAGATACCACATACATTGAGCCTGTGGGCATAGCAAACCTGTTATTCGACAGATTCTGTAAAAACTTCACTCCACTATCCCAACCACAAATACCCGATGAGTTTCCTTCCACATGTCCCCCACCTTGTATCTCTAGAGAACAGGTTGTAAATGCCTTCTCTAAGGCCAAAAACACAGCATCTATGGGACTTGATAATATCCTAGGCTGCATCCCACATGGGCTCCAACAAGAATTAGCAACACCATTGGGTACTCCTTTCAATCATAGTCTAAGAACCAGCACATCCCAGCTGAATGGAAAATGGCCACAGTATCCGCTGACCCTGGAAACTACAGACCTACTAGCCTGACTAGCCTTATCTGCAAGGCCGTGGCGTGAATCATCAATCTCCAAACACTTGACCCTAGAAGGAGAGCATGCATGTTAAACCTGGTGGACTTCTTTGAGACACTCACCAAAGCCCTGAAGGAGGGGAAAACTATGCATACAGCGTGCCTGGACTTAGCCAAGGTTTATGACACTATTCCCCACTCAGGCATTATCGACAAACTCACCCAGCTAGATATCAACCCTTACATCTTTAGGTGGGTCGCTAACTGACTCACTGATAAAACCCATACAGTCAAAATAGGGGAATCCACCTCCAACAGCAGATCCATAACCAGTGGTGTTCCACATGGATCAGTCTTGGGACCCCTACTGTTCAGAATCTAGTTCTCCAAAGAACAATCTAAAACTAAAGGTCTGTGGTTGACAAAGTCTGCTGACAACTGCAAAATGTAAGCAGTCATACAATCCCCAAACAATGTCAACATTCTATAAGAGGGTCTTACACAAACAAATGATTGGTGCCAAACTCATGGCCTTAAACTCAATGCAAAAACATGTATCATCCCTTTCGGTAAGAGCAATGTTCCTGCTAACTACCACATCAATAAAAACACCCTAAACATGTACCTAGTGGTGAAAGAGCTGGGCACATAGGTTGACAGCAACCTTACTTTTCAGCACCATGTCTCCATAGTGGTAAGAAGGGTGTTCTATATTGCTCATCTCATATGTAAGGACACTGCCTCCAGACAAAAAAGAAGTTATAACCTCACTGTATTCTTCCTTCATCAGGCCAATAACGGAGTAGAACACCTCTCTTGGTATGCACCTTTCCAGGCACCTGCAGCAACTGGAGAGACGAAAAAGTTCCATACAAGGAGAATTCAAGGTATTCAGCAGGCAATCGCTGACTCTGCTTTATTGGAAATGCTGCACAAGTCCAATGGCTCATGGGTTCATAGGTAGGTACTAGGCTATTGGCCCAAGGGCCTAAGTAAGCCTAGCCAACAAGGTTCCCTGGCTTACACCACATAAGAAAGTTAATTTCCTGTGCCCCTGTCGAGCAGAGCCACAGAAGTGATCCCCGGGGTGCATTTCCTATTTCCCATCCACTCATCAAGATTTTTCTTGAAGAGTGCTAATGAGGAACTTTGCTTGACATAGATGGGTAGCTTGTTCCAGAGTATAGGAAGTCTCTGGGACAGGAATCTATCCCTCCAGCATGTCCTGTTTATTGTGGTGACAAGGTTTAGGTCCCTAGAGCGTGTTGCTCGGAGGGATTGGGATTTCTTTAGGTGTAGCATGTCCCAACAGCTCTGGGTTTAACATAGCTTTATATGTTAGGCAGAGATCTCCTCGGAGTAGGCGATATGCTACACAGTAAAACTGGATTTTTTTGAGATGTCAGTGTAGGGCATCTGTTTGAGGTCAGTAATCATCTTTGTGACGTACTTCTGTGGTCTTTCCAGCTGCTGCAGATGTCTTGTGAGGTACATTCCAAAAGGGGCGTTGTACTCTATAATAGGTCTAATGAGTGCTGAGTAGAAGGGAACAAAGACCTCTTTTTTTCCTGGATGAGAACCCTTTTGTGATGAGGTGTGCCACATAGAAGGATTTCCTGACTACTGTGACAATGTGATTATCAAAGGAGAGACTACTGTCCACATGGGTCCCAAGGTCTCTTATCACACATTTGGTGTTAAGCAGACTGCCATTTATGTGGTAGTTCATGGGTACAGCGTTTTTAACAAAGTTGATGACAGTGCACTTTTTGGCATTGAGCTTGGGGCTACGCCTCTGACACCAGGCATCTGTGTCAGTGAGGCCCTTCTGTAGGATGTCCACATCATTTGGGGACTCAACTATGGCTCCTAGTTTGCAGTCATCTGCAAACTTCATTAGCCAGAGGCCTGCTGTGTTTGCCTGTACTTAAGAGAAGTAGATACCAAACAGGAGAGGTCCCAGGACTGAACCCTGTGGTACTCTACTTGTCACTGGTTTGAAGTCAGATTTGGAGTCTGCACCTTTTACAGTGTGGGTTCTGTAAGTGAGCCAGTTGGCAACCCATCCTGTGATGTAGGGATTTATACCCAGTTTAGTGAGTTTAGTGAGTTTAGCTATAATTCCAGAATGGGGGATGGTGTCGAAAGCCTTGGCGAGGTCAAGATAGGCTGTGTGAATCACCTTACCCTCATCCACGGCTTTGGTGACTGCCTCAAAGAAGTCGATTAGGTTCAGAAGGCATGATCTGCCTTTCTCAAACCCGAACTGGGTGGGGTCCAGAGTTTGGAGGCTACCAATGTCTTTGTTTAAGAGATCCATGATGATACGTTCCATGGCCTTGCAGACCAGGCTCGTCAGGCTAATAGGGCGATAGTTCCCAGGATCAGTGGTGGCTCCCCCTTTAAGGAGTGGGATAACTGTTGCTGTGCGCCATTCAGTGGGCACAAAGCCTGACGTGAGACTATGACTGAACATGTTGATAGGGAGGGAGCCAGTTCATTCTGAAATTCGTGTAAAACGCAGCCTGGGATGCTGTGTTTTTGGGTTTTAAAAGTGCAGCTTTTACCTGCATAGATGTGATTACAGGGACTCTGCAGTCTTCCTGCATAGATATG